>NC_141534.1:61785000-62085000 GCF_021556685.1 Rattus norvegicus | reverse complement strand
TAAAAACACTGAAGTACTCTGAAGGAGGTTAATAGAAACTTCTCAGGGCCTGGGGAAGATGGCTAAGGGAATACGATTAACAAAGCAACACAACCCAATTTCCCCACCAGCAAGCAGAAACCGGCCTGATGTCAGTTGCCAATTCCTGAGGGTTTAAGAGAAGCCTACAGACTGGAAGGACAGAGGTAGGTGAGATTAAAGTACAGTTACACTGAATGCTCACTTGAGGAATGGGAAGGGTAGCAACTGGAAAGTGCTCGTGTGTGTTTGTGTGTGTGTGTGAGTGTGTGTGTGTGTGTGTGTGTGTGTATGTTCCATGCATGTGTTTCTGTGTGCGTGTGGTTGGGTTGTTGCTGTTGTGTGCTTAATTTGAGACAGAGTGTTACCACAAACTGAAGCTGTCCTAAAACTCACCCTGTACACAAGGGTGGTTTGGACAGTAAAGAGACCTTCTCTCTCCTGACAGGGGGATTAATGATGTGTAGCACAAGCTATGTGTGAATGTAAATTTCAAAATCTGAAGATTTTATAAATCTCCTTTGGCTTGCTTTAACAATGCTGGTGATTATAGCAATACATGGTACACTGAGGACAGAACAGAATATATAGTGTGAGCTTTTGAGATGGTTCAGAGGTGAAAGGAATAGCTGATGATCTGAGTTTAGTTCCAGAGGCACTGTTAATAATCAAACACAAATGTAGCCGATTTTATCCTGTGTAAAAATCAATCAGGGCATCCACTCATCTAAAGTCTGGAAGCTGGGGAAGGGAACACGGAAAATGAATATCCTAGTAAGAGCACCATTGGAAGGGGAAGCCCAGGATCCTGCTAAGACTGAACCCCAGTGAACTAGATTGTTGGGAGGAGGGCGACAAGGGGGGGAGGATGGGGAGGAGGGAAGGGGATGTTTGCACGGAAACTGGGAAAGGGAATAATGGAAATGTATATAAAAATACTCAAGTTAATATATATATATATATATATATATATATATATATATATATATATATATATATATATACACACACACTGAGGTCAACCCTAGATAGGGCATAGAGCAATCCATACATCATGGGATTCAACGGGGCATTTTATGAAAGAGCTATTTCCCAGGAGCAGACCTGTGTGTCAAGGCCTCCCTTCCAGCTAGGCCTTTGGAATCTCCAGGGCTAAACACTGTCTCTTCCTTTGAAGAAGTGAAACATAATAAAAATTCACACTTCACAGTACAGTGAATAGCAGTAATCGCGAAAGGTGTAAATAGAACCGATGAGTACCAGAGTATGTGGATTGATGTTATATGAAATGTGTTTGGATGCCGTGCAGTATCCTCTTCCATGTTCCTACATACTGAGCAATGACCCTGTACAATTTCTCTCTAGACAGAACCATCTGGAATTCACTCACTGAGGGACTTATGCCCTGGAGTGGCAGCTACAGGTAGGACTTGTGCAACCATGTCACGAAGCGAAGAGACAGAGATGCCTGGATTAAATGGAGAGAAGCAGATTGGAATGGTGGAGAGGCTAACCTGCCAACAACTCCAAACCCCCAGCAGGATGACAATGGAGAACAGCGAGCAGTTTCCCAGCCAGCCTCACTCACCATAGCCAGACTTCTTCCAGTCCTTCCATTTTCCCAAGGAAAGAAAAGTTCAAAAAGCAGGGACAGGGAAAGAAAAACTGCTCTACTCCCAGGAGCCAAGGGCAAACCCCCTGGCACCTCCCTGTCTGAGCCCATAAGCAGAGACAGCCCAGTCCTGGGATCATCTCTAGAGGCTCAGGGACCCAGGCAGATGAGCCCTTGAATCACAAAGGGTTCCTCTACAGCATTCTATGGGTGTCAGTCCTGAGTCCCTGAGCCTGAGGTGCTCTGCACAGCTATTCAGAGAAGCCTTCTCCTGATCTCTGTACAAAGATCTCTGTGTTGGATGTCAAAGGAGAGTGTCCACCCAGCATGGGTTGGGGCTCTGGCCCTCTAATCTGTTGGTCCATGTTAACTTCTCCACAGAGAAAGCTTATGAGCTTTGCTGATGCATCCATTAGGCGTTTGGGGGATTCAAACTCAAGTCTCTGCCTAGTCCTGCAGCTTTGTCTCAGGTGTTTGATGATAACCTAGAGCCTTTCTGAGGACTTATGAGAACAGTGTCCTCTTGATGGGTCAGTTTAGAAACAGCTTTGTCTTTAAAAAAAGAAAACTATGCCATCAGTTTGAGGCTAATCTTTCAGAATTCAAAGATAACGTGACACCCTGAGTGTAGACATGAGGACTTTAAAGCAGGATGCAGAGTAAACATTCAAAACAGAGAACTAGGGACAGCTAAACATCTTACAGGGTTTTATTTCTAACAGCCTAAAGTCTTTCCATAGCCCATAGAAGCCACGGTCTCAGAGTCCTTCCCAACCATGTTGACAGGTCCTATTGTGACCTCATGAGGAGCGATTGTGAGGCGGCCCAGAAAACACATATTAAGCTGTTGCCAGGCCTGGAATTCTTTGAGTGCTTTGAGAGGAGGTGTGGAGTGGAGCCCTCTGCGAATTGGTTGAATCTAGTGAGCTGTGTGTGGTTGTATCGAATTTTACTGTACTGTGTATATGTGTATGTATCAGTGTGTGTAAGAGAGTGTGTGTTGACAGATTGGCCTGTGTGTGAGTGCGTGTACACTTTTGCCTGTGTGTTTGTCAGTATATGTAGGAGTGTGTGAGTTTACAGGTTTGTATGTGTGTATGTGTTTGTATGTGTGTATGTCTTCTTGTGCGTATGTGTATCCCTGTGTGTATGTGTGTATGTGTCTGACGTGTGTTTTCCAGGTTTGCTTGTGTGTAAGTATGCGTGTTTTGTGTGAATCTGGGTGTTTGTAAGACTTTGTGTGAGTATAAGTTCACTTCTGTGTATTTCTGTGTGTGTGCCTATGTGTGTGCCTGTGCCTGTGTGAGTGCCTGTGTGTGTGTGTGTGTCTGTGTGTGTCTGTGTGTCTGTGTGTGCACGTGCCCATCCCCTTTTGCCCCTTGTATCTATATTACCTGCACCTCAGTGCAAGAGAGTGTAGAGGCCAGAAGTCACCCCGGCTGCTGTTCCTGAGGTAGGTTCTCAACCTTATTTTCAAGACAGGCTCTCTCACTGGCCTGCAGCTGCCCAAGTATCTGGGCTGGCTTACCAGTCGCTCCCAGGCATTTAGTATGCCAACCCCATAATATCAGTTTAAAGGCCTATGTAGATGGCTGGCTGCCTATTTCTTGATTGATTGATTTTTGGATGACTTCAAGAGAAAGAATTAGGTCACATATTGCCACGCCACTGGCTATTTCCGTATTGGGGTTTTGTTTTTTGTTTTATTTACTTATTTATTTATTATGGATTGCTGGTTTCATTTTTTAGTGGTTTTTATGTTCTCACATGCTATATTACTGCTTTGATTATTTACGGTTCTGCAGTCGGATGATTAACTCTATCTCCATTTTCAATGTCCTATGGTTTCATCCTTTTACATTATTCCTGTTTCTCTATTTATTGAGTACAAGCAATCATTGGCTTAGACTTGATACAAATTTGCGCTTTGTGACACTTTGACTCTTCGGCCTTTGTTTAAGGTTTACTATTCACTGATATTTAACTGCCTTATTCCTTGTGGTTGGTTAATTTTAATTTTCAGTATTTTGCTCTGGAGAGTTGTGTATTTTTGTGGATCACTAGGTCCTGAAATTCAATGGAGTTTTCCCTTAAGTGTTGGCTTTTTATATTTGTTTGTTTTGTCTTATACTAATTCTTTCTCCTCTCGTTTCTTTCATCTGTTTTTTTTTTTTTCAGTGAACATCTATTCATAGTATTGAGCATCTTTGGCCGCCCAATCCTATTGTAGTGTGACGATTTTTATTTTCATCATTGCATTTAGTATGTGTGTGCTCTTGGCTTTCTCTTTTGGGGTTGGTTATTTGGGTGGCTTTTACTTATGACTCTTCATATTTTCCCCTTTTTCATAATTTTGCTCTATTTTTCTAGTCTAGTTTTTACTTTGTCTTTGTTTGTTTTTTTTTCTTTTTCTTTTGTTTGTTTCTTTTAGGTACCACAAGTGTAATTTTAGCTCCTATATTGCTCCATCTTTTTCAATATTTGATTCCATTTTTGTTATTTTTAGGTAGCATTAGTACTGATAAAATGCCTACAGAGACTGAGGAGGAGTTACCAACCCCTACACCCGAGCCCAGAGTCTCTGAGGAGGGCAACTTCCATTCCCAATACCAAGTACTGGGGACAATTGGGCAAGGGGGCAACGCCAAAGTCCTCCTGGCCCACCACCGGCTCACAGGAACCCCGGTGGCTGTCAAAGTTCTGCGAAAGGACAAGCAGTGGTTCCAGCCAGCCATGATGGAAGCAAACATAATGAGAAAGATCAACCACCCCAACATAGTGTCTCTCATACAAGTTATTGAAAAGGAAACGAGAATATACCTCATAATGGAGCTGGTGGAAGGCCAAGAACTCTACCAGTACATCAGAGAGTCAGGGCACATAGAGGAGGATGAGGCCCGGCAAATATTTGAACAGATATTGTCAGCAGTGAGCTACTGCCATGGAAAGGGGATTGTTCACCGAGACCTCAAACTGGACAATATAATGATTGATAAAAACAAAAAGGTCAAAGTCATCGACTTTGGGCTTAGCACCCAATTTCAACCTGGAAAAATGCTAAACCACCACTGTGGCACGTACTCTATTGGTTCCCCTGAACTCCTCCTTGGCCATCGGTATGACGGGCCGAAGAATGATATGTGGATTATAGGAGTGGTCTTGTACTGTATGGTAGTGGGAAAGCTCCCATTTGATTCAGTGATCATCCAAGAACTGCAAAGACAAGTAGTGGCAGGGGTATATCCTGCTCCCTGTGGGGTTTCAAAAGAACTGGAGGACCTCCTTAGTAAATTACTGAGGGTAAATCCCAACTTTAGACCAACAGCAAGAAATGCGATGAAACACCCTTGGTTCAAAGAACACTGGAACGGATTGATAGGTCCCTATGAAGAAATGCTTCCCCTCACACCAGACCCGGCCATTTTGGATGCCATGAAAAGCATTGGATTCCAAGCCTCTGTAGTAAAACACTCTTTAAAACAAAGAAAATATAATGAGGAAATGGCAACTTATTTCTTTCTACAAAAGCAGGCTCTCCAGGGGGATGGCTGCACAGCCCAGGCACAGCAAGTGAGTCCCGTTGCAGCACCATTCCCTAGCCTTGATCCTGCTGCTGCTTTTAGATTAGAACCAAAGAGGAGTGGAAGCCTGCCAGTCCTTGGCACCTTGCAGGTGTCATCCTCCCATGGTCACATATCTCACTATGGCCAGAATGCTCATCCAAAAGGAGGCAAAAGATACACTGTGGCTGGTCGTTTCAGGCCTCTACCGATGACACCTACAAAGGACCACTATAACAAATGTGCCGTGAGTGTCCCATGCATTCAAACAACAAGCATCTTCAGTGAGAAGAGTAGCAATAAGGAAATCAAAGAAGACAACCCACTCTCCCACACAGCCCCATTAGAGGATAAGCCCATCCCCAGCAGGGTCCAGCACAGAGGTTTTAAGGGGTGGACCAGGAATATAGCAAATGCCCTTATAAAGCTGTGTTGCTGCATGCCAAGGAGAAAGAAACCTCGCCTGGGGCAGAACAGAATCTCCCCCCAGAAATGAGCCACAAGGAGGGACCAGAGAACAAGCAGCAGGCATAGCCCAGGTACCTTTGTGCTTTGTCCTTTTCAGTTTGCTCTATGCTGGTCCTTCCTCTGTCTCTGGTTTCCATTTTCCCCACAATTCTTACCTTGTATCTGCTCTAAGTTCTTTATCAGGTTTCCCCAACACCAAGCCTTCTCCCTCTTCTTGATTTCTCCTCTTCCCAGCAGGGACCCAATAGGATTGATGAGTTCCACACTCTACAGACTTTTCAGGTTGGCCCATCCCTTCAGATGGACTCCAGCTCCCCCTTAGGCCAATAGCTCCCACAGGGTGAGGACAAGAGGTTCATAGGCTCATGGACTCCTCCAGGGGCTACTGATCTTTTCACATGTGGTCATCAATCACAAGTGCTGCAGAACAGAGTCTTATGTTTTCAAATGTAACATCCCATTCCATTAAGCCTCAAAATTAATTAACAAGGTTTGTCATTGAATAAGTATCAACAACCTAGTTTGTGGGTTATAGTTGATGGTCAGAATCCTGCATGCATGCATATTGTTTTGCATACTGGTTTTTTTTTTGTTCCTAAGACCTAGTGAACTATTGAATTTTATAGGTAGTAGTTCTAAATGGTTTCTTTCAAAGACCTCAACTGAGAAGTAGAAAAAAGAAGTTATAATATAGTAAGGCAAATCAAAGCCCCAAATGGTAAGCTAAGAATTCTACCTCACTGTCTTTTTTGCTTGGAATAAATTGTCTTGTCTATTTCACAGTGTCATCTGGAAATTCTTTCATGTCCTCAGTATAAACAGTAGGTGATTTCAGACACATGGCAATGGAAAAGACACCAGCAGAACCTACAGCAGCAACAGGAGTAACAACAATAGCAGAAGCAGCATTAGGCACAGCAGCAGCAGGAGGAGGAGAACGAGGAGCGTAGGAGGAGGAGGAGGAAGATGAAGAGAGGAGGAGAAAGAAGAGGAGGAGGAAGAGAAGGAAGAGGAGGAGAAAGAGGAGGATGAAGAGCAGGGGGAAGATTTTGATTCCCTGTCCCCGTGAGAATTGTTGATGACTACTTCTGGACACAGATATCATGCTGAGAACTGTTTATCAAAATGATTTAACAGAATATTAATTTTCATAGAAGACATGTCAATGTTCCTGAGGGCATGCAGCCCTGGAAAAGAGAGCCAGATGGCAGAGGCAAGCAGTGTGGAATGTTCTTACTGAGGAAGACCTTCTCAAAGCTGATGATGTAATAGGTATGAAGGAGCATTTCATGGGAGTCATGGTCCCATGCCCCTGTGTCAGGGCACACAGAGCTCCTAGCCTTGCATCCAGCGAGAGAGGGGGTCTGGAATATTCCCTGATCCCAACAGGGTCCTGGATTGCATGGTTCTCCCTCAGTCATGGTCTTCCCTGTGCCTCATGGGGTACGCAGCTTCTACGGGCTGAATTTATATCAGTGATTCACTGGAGCTGGACCACAACCACACCACAGGCAAGCCCTGGGCACTGAGGACATTAAGAGCAGCAGACAACATCTCCTCCGCTGCTTCTGACTCTGCTCCACAAACCAAGGCAGCTCCCACACAGCAGGCATCCAGCCTAACTCCCAGCAGGGAGAGTGTGAGATGTCTGTGGATGAGCCCACAGGGACTACAGGATTCTGTGGGAAGACATCTGGTAGCTTCTGGAGCAGCTGCAGCAGCCAGGACACATGAACTACAGTGGAGGTGAGCTATAGGAACAGGTAACAAAGAGCCTGATCTGGCCAATGCTGATCTGAATCCCTGAGGGCAGGCGGAATGGTCACTCAGGGCTATTAGAGTGAAGGCCAGCCAAGGGCATACAATGTGTCACTAACATTCTCAAAGTCTTGTCCAGGAAAAAACCACTGGCCTTGACCACTAAAGTTGAGTCCAGACTCATGGGCTACAGGATAGCAGATTGAACTGAGTCTGAATTCCCATGAGTATGACGTCTGGCTGCTCCCTAGGCTCAGTATAGATGAGCATGAGAAGGCACCATTGCTGTGTTTGCAGGAGTAGCAGAGAGCTCGGAATACATGACCCACTCCTAACCCAGACTGGAGCCACTCTGGGGAGGAGATGGCATCATTTGAGAGATGGGCTTATGCGGGACACTGTGCTCTGGTTTGTGGCACATACAGCTCCTGACTTTCTTGCTGACAGTTCAGATCCTCAGCTGGCCTCATCACGGACAGTCCCATGAGGAGTGGGTGTTTGGTTCCTGCTTCCCAGTTAGGGCAGGAACAAGCCCAGACGCAGTGAGTAAGGACAGTGCTTCTGTCTTGACCCAGCTTCCTTGTCCACAGTCCTCCCCCACCTCATTTCAGGAGCCACCCAGAGACCTTCATAGGGTCATGTTAATCGGAATGCCGAGCTGGAGATCAAATTCTGGGTAAGGTCTCCATACAGCCCTGGTGGCTCCCACACCCTGCCTACCTAAGTTTTCCCAATTGGGTCCTCAGGGTCGTGGAGAATCTTCTACAGGCTGCCATGAAGATACAGCCAGTTTCTTGGTAACATTGTGTTTAGCAGAGGTTCTCTGCTTCAGGCACAGAGCCTTCCAGTGAGAGGGTTTGCTGAGTAGCACACCAGGACCAGAAAAGTGTAGAGCCCTCCAGTGGTAGACATGAAGTACTGCAGGAGTTTATTTCCTGATTTCTTCACATCTACCTTGTTCTAAAGGCTTTTTGTCAGACACATAGGGACCTAAGAAACTTGAGTTTGCACCCCCATAGGGAACCCAGGACACTAAACCAGCAGCCCTGTTAAACGTCGGCAGAGGACAGTCTGGGCTCTGTGTTTATAGAATGGCTCTAGACTGGTAAAGACTGATTGACCAGCCAGTCAAGGAGAGTTAGGGACAGTTAGAGACTTGGAGGAGAGCATGAGCGGCAGACACAGCAGAGTCCAGGCCAACAGTGGAACCAGTTCATTTAATAGAGAAGCATATGCCCTCCCATAAGGCTGTCAGATTAAGGCACTGCACTGAAGACCTGACCCAATAACATGCCCAATTTACACATCACCCACCTGTGGCTTGTGTAGGGTCCTCAGGGTAGATCCTAAAGTCCATCATGGCTGAAAGGCAGAAGTTTTCACATCATTGCAATGTGGAGGCTACTCTCTGCTGATGGGACCCACACACTCTGTGAAAAAGTTTGCTTAAGTGAAAGTTGGCCGTCCTTGAACTCTCTGGTCTTCCAGGGTAGTGTGTGTTGACCACATGCAGAGCCATTCCTTAAAAACGTAAGAGCCAAAATTCAACAATAGGGGAGAATCCTGTGCCAGATGGAATCCCTCAGGCCAGTGCGGATTCAGGGACATCCTATGCCATGGCATGGAGGCTCCCAAGAACTTCTAGGATCAATGTGAGCCACACCAGAGGCCACAGTCTATCCTGGGAGAACATTAAAGTATCTGGAATTATCAGGGACCCTAAGGTAGGTTCATCAGGATATGGAGCTGATGCATGGTGGGATGCTTGGAGGATACAGCCTAAGGCAACGTAGAGGAAAGTGTGTTATGAGAGCTAAGACAGAGCAACCACACAGTCTGAGAACAAGTTTGCTTAAGTGAAAATTGGCCGTCCTTGAACTCTCTGTTCTTCCAGGGTAGGATGGCCTATCGTGCCCAGGACAGAGCGACTATGCCAGAATTACAATGGTCTGTAATAGAGATGGAGAAGGTGTCAGGATGGGACTTGGGCAGTGGATGGAGCTCTATGACTGCAAAGCCTGCCTAGGCTCCAAGGACCCAGAGCTGGCTGCTGCAGGAAGTCCTAGATCACAACTCTGCCGTTCCTCTTCCCAGGTCTTGCTTTTAACTACTGGACCCAACACAAAGCCTCCCTTGCAGGCTTACCAGAGCATGAAAATGAAATGGCCACCTCCTGTAACAAGAAAGACTTCTAGAAGAGGAAGGAGACATCAATACATTCACAAAACCTTCAACTCGAAATCTGTCTTGCCAATAAGTGTGCAGGGATAAAGGTAAAGCAGATATTGAGGGACCAACCAATCAATGACTGACACAAAGTGAGATCTGTCTCATGTGACAGACACAACCTCTGACGCTATTTATGATATTCTTTCTGATTTACTTGCAGACAGAAAAGTAGCACACCTGTCTCCAGAGGCTTCACTCAGCAGCTGAAAGCCACAGCCAATCCTCAGATGGAGCTCGGGAAGTCTTGTGGAAGAGTGGGGGAGAGTGCCAAGCAAACTGGTTGGGTTAAAACACTACAAGAAGTCCCCTACCGTCAGATACCTTGGACCATGGAGTATGCTAGAGCCTGTGCAACCAACCCCAGAGCCGGGTTAGCTATCTGCCGTTGGTCTCCATGTGGGTCATCTGACAAGTAGATCCAGGACTGTCTGTCTGTGTTGCCTGCATTGGATCTGTTCCCCATACCCGGACTGCCTGATTGTAAATCTTTGGGGCAGAATGTGCTCGGTCCACCTGTGACTAGAAGTCCCGGTGTGGTGTGGTACCCAAGGGACTCTCCCCTTGTCTTAAGAGAAGGGAGAGCATTATGGTAGAAAGGATTTTAAGGTGGGACTGGGAAGGGAAGAGGGAGAGTGACTGGGATCAGGATGTAACCTGAATAAAGAAGAAATTATTGGAACTAAAAATGTTAGCCTGGAAAATGGAAAGATTGGTAAGTGGGTAAGAGCACTGAATGCTCTTCCAGAGGTCCTGAGTTCAAATCCCAGCAAACACATGGAGCCTCACAAATGTCTCTAATGACATCTGATGCCCTCTCTGGTCTTTCTAAATACAGCTACCCTGTACGTATGTATAACGAATGATTAAATGAATGAATGAATGAATGAATGAATGAATGAATAAATAAATAAATAAATAAATAAATAAATAAATAAATAAATAAATTTTACCCTGTCTTAGTTATCAGGCAATGAATAAAATGTCGAGAAAATGTTCAAACCCATGTCATGGATTGCCTGGATCTTTTAGATCTGCAGGAAACATCTCAAGGAAGAACAAGAGAGGGTGGAGAAGAATGGGGAAGGGTTTGATCCCTGAAGTTCCTCAGTGTCCACTATCACAGCACTTGTCTTTGGGAGGTGACATCTTTCACTCTTCCAGACTGTCTCACCAATCAGAATTACAAGCTCTGTGGATTAACCTGTAAAAAGGACAGTTGCTCTTGGGCCAATATGGAGGTTCCTGACCTCTCAGCAAGCTCACTGCTGACTTTTGAGGTCTCTGGAGGGTGAGCAAAATGAAGACACACAGAGTAGCCTCAGGTTGAGTCAGCCAGGCCCAGGGGGCTCAGTGGTGTCTCTCAGATTCCCAGGCCCTCCCTGAGATTGAACACTCTACACAGTGTAAGAGGATTAGGGGATAACCAGGATATGCAGTTGCTCAGGTGGCTGACTCTGTAGGAGGGAAATAAATCATAGTGGGAAGCTTCAGGACAGTCAGGTGACCTGAGCCCTCCACAGAGTCTAAGTCCAGACTCACAGACATTCATCTGTCCAACAGTCTCCTAAAAACAGGCCTTGTCTGACCTGCAGTCCAGAGTATGTTATCGTACAGTGTCCCTTAGAGAGAGGACATACTTTCCAGTTAGGCCTCTTCTGTGTCACACTGAGACTGGGTTCGTTGTACAGGTGATGCAGATGGGGACTGGACACAAGTGGCAGTCTATCACAGATCATGCAATAAGTAAATACATAAGTAAATACATAAATAAATAAATAAATAAATAAATAAATAAATAAATAAATAAATAAATACCCACTTATCTCACTGCCTGCAATCCTCATTGTCACCACAAGGGAGCGCTGCTTTGACCTTCTCAGAAAGAAAAGCTGACTTCCCTCAGGGAAATGGATGGATGGATGGATGGATGGATGGATGGATGAATGGATGGATGGATGGATGGATAGACAGAGAAGTGATTTGACTTAATCAGTTTCTTCCAGTCCTACTTTTCTGGGCTAAACACCTTGGACATGGCTGTTGCAATTGCTTGTTCTTCATTTCTGCTTTCTTTGGCTGTTCATTGAAGGGAGCCCCCTTAGAATCTGCTCATCTCAATAAAGGCCCATCTGTGGAATGTATAGCTTCTCAGTTAGGAGCTGAGGCATTCTTGGAAGGACTTCCCAAAATCCACTCTGGGGCAGTTGCCAGTGTCCTCTACTTCAGACAGCAGCTGCATGAAGCAAACACACACCTGTCTGAACATTCCAGCTTGGGTGCACGTCACAGTGCACCTGACCCAGGGTCCCTGTCAGTTGCACATGCCACAGGGCCACTACTACAAGATCCCTTCCCCAGGACTCCTGCCCCATTGCATCTCCCCCAGGATCCCTGCTCTGTTGTAACTGAACCAGGGTCCCTGCCCTGTTGTTCCTGGCTCAGGGTTCCTACTCAGTTTTACCTGCCCCAACGACCTGTCCCACTGCACCAGCCTCAGGGATCCTGTCCCATTGTGCCCACCATGCTGCACCTTCATGAGAGTGCCTACTAACTGTCCCAAGGTGGCATTTTTCAAAATCTAATTCAAAGATCTTGCCAGTCAGAACCCATTGTCTTTGGTAACACCAAGTAGATATTTGCAGGGCTTCCTCACCTACATTTAATCAATCCCTTCTCTCAGTTGTCCATGTGGAAGCAAAGAAACTAGCAGCAGAACATGGATTATCCATCCAGGATATCAGCACCCCAAGAATTCACATGAGATGGGCTGCTGTGACTGTGATACAGGGGTGGCAGGGAGGCTTTGACACTGAACAAGCCCAGAGTGCTGACCCTGCTCACATGTGTGCCAGCACCTTAGCCTACCTCTAGATGTCCTAAACTCTGAGAGGAAGAAGGAGATCTTCCTACATAGAAGCTGTTCTCTGAATCTCTGCTGGCCAAGGTCAAGCCAGAGTATTTGAACATGCCAGTTCCAGCCCCTGAGGGTTCTCTGCCTGCCTGGTGTTTTGTTGTGCTTTACGTATGGCACGGTGAAGATGTGGTCCATACTAGGAATATCTTTGTAGACAACTGCCCTGGGTTCCCATGCTAAAATTCAATTAGGGACTGACAGGGACCTAAATACCAACAAGACAGTGCCAAGACCATGAGTTCCAAAATCAAGAGCAAATGGGGCCTTGATGCTATCCTGTGCTGATCTGACAGGAGTCAGCACACACAATTCTCCTGCACATCCAATGCCCCTTGGAAAAATCCTCTGTCAAGGGCAGGTGATGCCTCATGAGAATGAACTGTTAGCGTAGGACAAGACAATTGGGACTACTGTCCTGAACTCACCAGTCTCAGAAGAATGGGCTTTGAAAAGTTTTCAGAACACAGGACAGGGGTGTGTAAGCAAGTGCAGGTAATCCTTGGGAAACACATAGTTCCTGAGGAGGTTCTGAGAGCTGTTGGATCCAATCCTGGAAAAGGCAGCATTGTGTTCAGGGGGGTAAGAAAGCAGGAGCCTGCTGATGTTTTCACAGTATTGCATGGGAACAGTAACAATGCCCTTAGGAGCAGGATGTCCTAGCACTCTCAGATCAAGCAGACAGCCTAGAGCCTATTAGGCCCATATCCCAAGAGAATGCCGCTCATGTGTGAAGCTTCTATAGCCAGGAAGCTGAAGCAGGGAACATCGACATTGTCTCAGTTAGTGGTTTACTGCTGAGAACAGACACACCATGACCAATGCAGCTCTTATGAGGACAACATTAATGGACACAGGATTGCAGGTTCAGAGACTCAGTCCAGTATCATCAAGCTGGGAGCATGGCAGCATCCAGGCAGTCATGGTGCCAGAGTAAGTGAGAGGTCTACATATTCATCTGAAGGCTGCTTGGGGAAGATTGGCTTGCATGTGGATAGGAAAATGGTTTTAAAGCCCATGCCCACAGTGACACACCTACTTTAACAAGACCACGCCTCCTAATATTGCCACTCCCTGAGCTAAGCATATACAAACCATCATAGACATCTTGCAGGAGGGTGGTACTGTTCTATCAGAGAGAAGCCTCTGCTCCCGTTAATATACTGAGGTCAACCCTGGGTAGGGCCCAGAGCCCTCCAGGCATCCTGGGACTCAGGGAGGCATCCTATGAAAGAGCTTTTTCCTTGAAGGACACATGGGTGTTAAGGCCTCCCTTCCAGCCATGCCGTAGGGAGTGTCCAATGCTAAACTCTGTCTCTTTGCAGAAGTGAAACAATAAAAATTCACCCTTCACAGTACAGTGAGTAGCAAAAATGGTGAAAGGTGTAAATAGAACCAATTAGTACCTGAGCATGAGGATTGGTTTTATATGAAATGTGGGTGGGTGCAGTGCAGTATCCTCCTGCATGTACCTACATGTTCAGTAACTACCCTGTTCGATGCTGCTTTACACAGAACCATCTGGAATCCATTCACTGAGGGACTCCATCCCTGGACTGGAAGCTACAGGTGGGACTTTTGTATCCAGGTCTCCCAGCCCTGGGACAGGGATGCATGGATAAAGTGGAGAGAAGCAGACTGGAATGGTGCAGAGGTTATCCTGCCAACAACCCCAAGCCCCCAGCTGCATGACAATGTAGAATAGCCAGCAGTTTCCTAGACAGCCTCACTCCCCATAGACAGACTTCTTCCAGTCCCTCCTTATGCCAAGGGAAAGAAAAGCAAAAAAAGCAGGAGCACGGAATGAAAAATTGCACTACTCCCAGGAGCCAAGGACAAGCCCCCTCCCATCCTCTGATCTGACCCCATAACCATCCACAGCCAAGGCCTGGGCTCATCTCTAGAGGCACAGGGACCCAGGCAGATGAGTCCTTGAATCACAATCGGCTCCTCAAAAGCATCCTATGGGTGTCATTCCTGAGTCCATGAATCAGAGGTGCTCTGCACAGCTATTCAGAGAAGCCTTCTCTTGATCTCTGTCAAAGATCTCTGTGTTGGATGTCAGAGGAGAGTGTCCACCCAGTATCAGTCCTGGGACTGTGGCCCTCTAATATGTTAGCCCATGTGAACCTCCCCACAGAGCGCCACCTCTCCTTGTGCAACTCCTCTTTGATCGCCTTCTATAGGAAGATGTTTAGAGTCCCTTGCACGAGGCAGGGAAAATGGCACACAGCTGAGGGTTGTAGACAAAGCTGGGAACACATCAGATATTGAGTTGGTGTGAGGCTCCCTAATCCATGCTTGGGCCGGTCTGTGCCAGCGATCCCATAAGTCCCTTTGATTCTCCCCATGTACACAGCAAGAACCAATTGCCAGGCCTACCCTCTGCCCAGAGCAAAGGGAGATTGGGACTTGGATTCCAACCTTGGCCATTATTGTAATACCTGACCTTGTAACCCTTGCTCCCTTTGGGGCTCGAACAGTCCCCCTCAAATGTAGACAGCAATGTCTAGATGGTGTTCACAGCTTTTCTTGCCTGAAACTGTGCTGTGTTTGATACTACAAACCAGGAAGTAGGGACTTGAACTTGAGATCACTGACTCGGGCTAGGGAGGACTCCAGGGCACCTGAGCTCAGCTGCAAAGGCAGAAGCTGAACCAGAGTGAGCAGAGGTGGCACATTTTCCTGTTTCTTTCCTTTTCTGCTCTCAGGCCTTTCAATGAACTCCACAGATGAGGATCTTTCCTCCCAGGCTGAGTGTCTGCAGCCATGAGGGTCCTCTCCAGGGGATTCAAAACCCCAGAAGAGTCTTCAGAAGGAAAGCGCTACACACTGCTCTGCCCCCAGCACTCTGAAAAACAGAGACCCTTTCTGGGCTTGGGCCAGTCAGTGCTCAATAGTTAGCTTCTGGCTGCACTGGCTGCTCACAAATAACACAGCTGCCTGGGTACTGTGACCTGGCTCTCACAGACTGTGATTGAGAATTTATTTCAACTGTGTCAGCACAGCCACTCTGTTCCTTCTGGTCCCAGTTTGCACGGAGCTCCTTGTCCTCATACACGCCTGTTCCATCACTGGACCTTATTATTTAAAGTGAGCCCTACACTCAGGATGTACTTGGTTTTCTATACATCAAGCCAACCTCTGTGTGAGAGGAAGTGTCTGCATGTGTATGCATACCCCCTTATGTGCCTAGGTGTCCATGCATACCACTACCCCATGTCCTGTCGGGGGCCATCCTCTGGACAGATCCTCACGCCTGCATGTCAGACCACCTGTCTTCAAGCCCCAACCCCTCCCCACTGCACAGATGCTGAGCTTGTGGGCTTTGCTGATGCATCCAACATTGATGGGGGTTTTGGGTATTCAAACTCAAGTCCTCACCCTTGTGAGGCAAGTGCTCTGCCTATCCCTGCAGCTTTGTCTCAGGTGTTTGATGATAACCTAGAGCCTTTCTGAGGATTTATGAGAACAGTGTCATCTTGATGGGTCAGTTTAGAAACTCAGCTTTGTCTTTTTTCATTTTTTAAAATCTGTACCATCAGCTTGAGGCTAATCATTCAGAATTCAAAGAAAAAGTGACACAGCGAGCATAGACATGAGGACTTTAAAGCAGGAGGCACAGCAAATATTCAAAACAGAGAACTGAGGGGAGGTAAACATCTTACAGGCTTTGATTTCTAAAAGCCTAAAGTCTCTCCATAGCCCACAGAAGCCAGAGCCTTGAAGCCCTTCCCAACCATGTCATGACAGGTCCTATTGTGACCTCATGAGGAGCGATTGTGAGGAGGTGCAGCCAACAGATGTTAAGCTGTAGCCAGGCCTGGATTTCTTTGAGTGCTTTGAGAGGAGGTGTGGAGTGGAGCCCTCTGGGACTTGGTTGTATCTAGTGAGCTGTGTGTGGTTGTATCGGATTTTACTGTACTGTGTATATGTGTATGTGTCTATGTGTGTAGGATGATGTGTGTTGACAGATTTCCTTGTGTGTGACTGTGTGTACACTTTCGCCCGTGTTTGTCAGTATATGTAGGAGTGTGTGAGTTTACAGGTTTGTTTGTGTGTATGTGTTTGTATGTGTGTACGTTTTCTTGTGCATGTGTGTGTCCCTGTGTGTATGTTTGTGTGTGTATGTGATGTGCGTTTTTATTGGTGTGCTTGTGTGTAAGTATGTGTACCTGTTCATATGTGATTGGGTTTTGTGTGAATCTGGGTGTTTGTAAGAGTTTGTCTGTGTGAGTATAAGTACACTTTTGTGTATTTCTGTGTGTGCTTCTGTGTGTGCCTATGTGTGTGTGTGTGTGTGTGTGTGTGTGTGTGTGTGTGTGTGTGTACACACGTTCCCATCCCCTTTTGCCCCTTCTTGTATCTATATTACCTTCACCTCAGTGCAAGAGAGTGTAGAGGCCAGAAGTCAGCCCGGGCTCCTGTTCCTAAGGTAGGTCATCAACCTCATTTTCAAGACAGGCTCTCTCACTGGCCTGCTGCTGCCCAAGTACCTGTGTTGGCTGACCAGTGGCTCCCAGGATTTTGATATGCCAACCCCATAATATCAGATTAAAGGCCTATGTAGACGGCTGCCTGCTCATTTATGGTTTGATTTTTTTTTTCTGTGTTTAAGAGATAGAATTAGGCCATATATTCTCAAGACCACTGGCTATTTCCTTATTGTGGTTTTGATCTTTCTTTCTTTCTTTCTTTCTTTCTTTCTTCCTTTCTTTCTTTCTTTATTATGGATTGCTGGTTTCATTTTTTGGTGGTGGTTTTTATGTTCTCACATGCTATATTACTGCTTTGATTATAGACATTTGTGCAGTCGGATGATTCACTCTATCTCCATTTTCAATGTCCTGCGGTTTCATCCTTTTACATTATTCCTGTTTCTCTATTTATTGAGTACAAGCAATCATTGGCTTAGTCTTGATACAAATTTGCCCTTTGTGACACTTTGACTCTTCGGCCTTTGTTTAAGGTTTACTGTTCACTGATATTTAACTGCCTTATTCCTTGTGGTTGGTTAATTTTAATTTTCAGTATTTTGCTCTGGAGAGTTTTGGAGTTTTGTGGATCACTAGGTCCTGAAATTCAATGGAGTTTACCTTAAGTGTTGGCTTTTTACATTTCTTTGTTTTGTCTTATACTAATTGTTTCTCCTCTCGTTTCTTTCATCTGACCTTTTTCTTCAAACTACATCCATTCACAGTATTGATCAGCTTTGGCTGCACAATCCTATTGTAGTAGGACAATTTTTATTTTCATCATTGCATTTAGTATGTGTGTGCTCTTGGCTTTCTCTTTTGGGGTTGGTTATTTGGGTGGCTTTTACTAATGATTCTTCATATTTTCCCCCTTTTCATAATTTTATTCTATTTTTCTAGTCTAGTCTTTTCTTTGTTTTTATTTTTTTCTTTTTGTTTCGTTTGTTTCTTTTAGGTTCCACATGTGTAATTTTAGTTCCTGAATTGCTCCATCTTTTTCATTATTTGATTCCATTTTTTTTTGTTATTTTTAGGTAGCATTAGTACTGATAAAATGCCTACAGAGATTGAGAAGGAGTTACCCTCTCCTAGGCCCGATCCCAGTATCTCTCAGGAGGGAACCTTTCATTCCCAACATAAAGTACTGAAGACTATTGGAAAAGGAAGCCATGCCAAGGTCCTCCTGGCCCACCACCAGCTCACAGGAACCCCAGTGGCGGTCAAAGTTCTCCGAAAGAACAAGCAGTGGTTCCGGCCAGCCATGACAGAAGCAAACATAATGAGAAAGATCAACCACCCCAACATTGTTTCTCTCTTACAAGTCATTGAAAACAAAACTAGAATATACCTCATAATGGAGCTGGTGGAAGGCCAACAACTCTACCAGTACATCAGAGAGTCAGGGCACATAGAGGAGAATGAGGCCCGGCAAATATTTGAACAGATATTATCAGCAGTGAGCTACTGCCATGGAAAGGGGATTGTTCACCGAGACCTGAAAGTGGACGATATAATGATCGATAAATACAAAAAGGTCAAAGTCATCGACTTTCAGCTTAGCACCGAAACACAACCTGGACAAATGCTAAACCAGCACTGCGGTGCGTACTCTTTTGGTTCCCCGTAACTCTTCCTTGGACTTCTGTATGACGGGATGAAGAATGACATGTGGACAATAGGAGTGGTCTTGTATTATATGGTAGTGGGTAAGCTTCCATTTGATTCAGTGATCATCCAAGAATTACAAAAACAAGTTGTTGCAGGGGTGTATCCTGCCCCCTGTGGGGTTTCAGAAGAACTGGAGAACCTCCTTAGTCAATTACTAACAGTAAATCCAATGTATAGACCAACAGCCAGTGAGGTGATGAAACACGCCTGGTTCAAAGAACACGGGAAGGGGTTCACAGGTCGTTGTGAAGAACTGCTTCCCCTCAGGCCAGACCCTGAAATTTTGGGTGCGAGGAAATGCATGGGATTTCAAGCCTCTGCAATAAAATACTCCCTAATAAAAAGAAAATATAATGAGGAAATGGCAACTTATTACTTCCTACAACAGCAGGCCCTCCCGGGGTATGGCTGCACAGCCCAGGCACAGCAAGTGAATCCCATTGCAGCCCCATTTCCTAGCCTTGATCCTGCAGGTGCTTTTAGATTACAAAGAAAGAGGAGTGGAAGCCTGCCAGTCCTTGACACCTTGCAGGTGTCATTCTCCCAAGGTCAAGTATCTCAGTATGGCCAGAAGGCTCATCCATAAGGAGGAAGAAGGTCAACTGTGCCTGGTCCTCTCAGGGCACTACCACTATCACAAATGTGCCATGAGTGTCCCATGCATTCAAACAACAAGCATCTTCAGTGAGAAGAGTAGCAACAAGGAAATAAAAGAAGATAATCTACTCTCCCACAGAGCCCCATTAGAGGATAAGCCCATCTCCAGCAGGGTCCGGCACAGAGGTTTTAAGGTGTGGACCATGAATATAGCAAATGCCCTGATTAATCTTTGTTGCTGCTTGCCAAGGAGAAAGAAACCTCGCCTGGGGCAGAACAGCATCTCACCCGAGAAATGAACCACAGGGAGAGTCCAGAGAACAAGCAGCAGGCATAGCCCAGGTATCTTTGTGCTTTGTCCTTTCCAGTTTGCTCTATGCTCCTCCTTCCTCTTGTCTCTGGTTTCCATTTTCCCCACAATTCTTACCTTGTATCTTCTCTAAGTTCTTTATGAGGTTTCCCCAACACCAAGCCTCCTGCCTCTTCTTGATTTCTCCTCTTCCCAGCAGGGACCCAATATGAATGATGAGTTCCCCACTCTACAGATTTGTCTTGTTGACCCATCCCTTCAGATGGACTCCATCCCCCCCTTAGGCCAATAGCTCCCAGAGGGTGAGGACTAGAGGTTCATGGGATCTTGGACTCTTCCATGGGCTACTGGTCCTAGCACATGTGGTCATCAATTCCAAGTGCTGCAGAACAGAGTCTTATCTTTTCAAATGTGACGTCCCATTCCATTAAGCCTTAAAATTAATAACAAGGTTTGTCATTGAATAAGTATCAACAACCTAGTTTGTGGGTTATTGTTGATGGTCAGAATCCTGGATGCATGCATAGTTTTTTGCATACTGATTTTTTTTGTTCCTAAGGCCTACTGATTGGTAACATTTCTAAATGATTTCTTTCAAAAATCTTAACTGAGAAGTAGAAGAGAAGTAGTAATAAAATAATAAAGCAATCAAAGCTCCAAATGGTAATCTAAGTATTCTACCTCATATTTTTTTTTGCTTAGAATAAATTCTTTTTTTCTTTCACAGTGCCATCTTGAAATTCTGTCATATCCTGTGTATAAACAGGTGGTGATTTCAGACACATGGCCAATGAAAATACACCAGCAGAAGCTACAGCACCAACAGGAGTAACAGCAATAGCACCAGCAGCATTAGCAGTAGCAGAAGGAGGAAGAGGAAGAAGAGGAGGAGGAGGAGGAGGAGGAGGAGGATGAGGAGGAGGAGGAGGAGGCAGAGCAGGAGGAGGAGGCAGAGCAGGAGGAGGAGAAAAATCTGGAGGAGAAGGAATAGGAAAAGTGGAATAGGAGGAGAAGAAGGAGGAGGAGAAGGAGGAGAAGGAGGAGGAGGAGTAGAAGGAGGAGTAGGCAGAGCAGGAGGAGGAGGCAGAGCAGGAGGAAGAGGAGAAAAATCTGGAGGAGAAGGAATAGGAAAAGTGGATAGGAGGAGAAGAAGGAGGAGGAGAAGGAGGAGGAGGGGTAGGAGGAGGAGGAAGAGGAGGAGGACTTTGTTTCCTTGTCCTGGGATAATTGCTGAATGACTTCTTTTGGAGACAGATACTATGCTGATCAATGTTTATGAAACAAATTATCAGAATATTAACCATTCATAGAAGACATGTCAATATTCCTAAAGAGGATCACCCCTGGAAGACAGAGTTAGATGGCAGTGCAAGCTGTGCGGAAAGTCCTTAATGAGGACGACTTTCTCAAAGCTGATGATGTAATAGTTCTGAAGGAGCATTTTGTGGGAGTCAGGGTCCCATCTACCTTTGTCTGGGCACACAGAGGTCCTGGCCTTGCATCCTGCCTGAGAGGTGACCTGGATTATTGGCTTCCCTGGTCCACACAGGGTCCTGGATTGCTTGGTTGCCCCTCATTCCTGGTCTACCCTGTGCCCCATGGTGTTTGCAGCTTCTATGGGCTGAATTTAATCAGTGATTCACTGGAGCTGGATCTGAATCCAAACTACAGGGAAGCCCTGGGCACTGAGGACAATAAGAGCAACAGACAACATCTCCTCCACTGCTTCTCTCTCTGCTCCACAAGGCAAGGCAGCTCTCACACAGGAGGCATCCAGCCTAACTCCCAGCAGGGAGAGTGTGAGATGTCTGTGGATGAGCCCACATTACAGTACGATTCTGTGGGAAGACATCTGGTAGCTTCTGGTGCAGCTGCAGCAGTCAGGACACATGGAACTACAGTGGAGGTGAGCTTTAGGACCAGGTAGCAAAGAGTCTGATCTGGCCAATGCTGATCTGAATCCCTGGGTGCTCAGGGCTACAATGAATGCCAGTCATGGGCATGCAATGTGTCACTAACACTGTGTGTGACCACATTCTGAAAGTCTTGTCCAGAAAAAAAACAAGTGGTCTTGAGCACTGAGGTTCAGTCCCGACTCATGGGGTACAGGATAGCAGATTGACCTGAGTATGAAATCGCATGAATATGCCCTCTGGCTGCTCCCTGGGCTCAGGATAGATGGGCCCTGAGAAGGCACCATTCATGGGTCTGCAGGAGTAGGGGAGAGCTTGGCATTCATGAGGCACTCCTAACCCTTACTTGAGCCACTCTGGGGAGGAGATGGCATCATTTGTGAGATGGGCTTATGTGGGACACTATGCTTCGATGTATGGCACAGACAGCTCCCGTCCTCCTTGCTGACAGTTCAGACCCACAGCTGGCCTCATCTCAGACAGTCCCATGAGGAGTGGTGTTTGGTTCCTGCTTCACAGTTAGGGCAGGAAAACACCTAGGATACGATGGGCCACTGCAGTGAGTACGGGCCATGTGCCTGTCTTGTCCTTGCTTACTTGTTTTTTCCTCTTCCTCCTCCTCCTCCCCCTCCTTCTTCTCCTCCTCTTCTTCTTCCTCCTTCTCCTTCTCCTTCTCCTCCTCCTCCTCCTCCTCCTCCTCCTCCTTCTCCTCCTCTTACTCCACCTAATTTCAGGAACCACCCAGAGACCTTCACAGGAGTGTAGTTCATGCTAATCAGAATGCAGGGCTGGAGATCAAATTCTGGGTAAGGTCTCCATCCAGCCCTGGTTGCTCCCCCACACACCCTGCCTACCTGAGATTTCCAAATTGTGTTCTCAGGGTCGTGGAGAATCCTCTACAGTTAGCCCTGCTGATACAGCCAGTTTCTTGGGAACACTGGGTTTAGCAGGAGTCCTCTCCATCAGGCTCAGAACCTTAGAGTGAGTGAGAGGGCTTGCTGAGTGGCACACTAGAACCAGAAAGGTGTAGAGCCCTCCAGTGGTAGTCATGTAGTACTGCAAGAGTTTATTTCCTGATTTCTTCACCTCTACCTTGTTCTAAAGCCTTTTCAGGGACCCCTAGGGACCTAAGAAACTTGACTTTGGACCCCCATAGCGCAACAGAGAGACTAAAGCAGCAGCCCTGTGAAACTTCTGCAGAGGACAGTGTGGGCTCTGTGTTGTAGAGTGGCTGTGGAGTGGTATGAATGCTGACTGACCAGCCAGTCACAGAGAGCTAGGGACAGTTAGATTCTTGGAGGAGGGAGCATGAGCGGCAGACACAGCAGAGTTGAGGCCTTCAGAGGAGCCAGCTCATTTAATAGAGAAGCATATGCCCTCCCAAAAGCCTGTCAGCTTAAGACACTGCACTGAAGACCTGACCCAGTAACATGCCTCATTTACACATCCCCTACCTGTGCCTTGTGTATGGTCCTCAGGTTAGATCCTAAGTCCATCATGACTTAAAAGCAGAAGTTTGCACATCACGCAATGTGGAGGCTACTCTCAGCTGATGGGACCCACGCAGTCTGTGGACAAGTTTGCTTAAGTGAAAGTTGGCCGTCCTTGAACTCTCGGGTCTTCCAGGGTAGTGTGTGTTGACCACATGCAGAGTCATTCCTAAAGACATAAGTGCCAAAATTCAACAATAGGGAGAGAATCCTGTACTGGATGGAATCACTCGGCTCAGTGTGGACACAAAGATATCCTATGCCATGGCATGGAGGCTCCCAAGAACTTCTAGGATGAATGTGAGGCACACAAGAGCCCACAGTGCAGCCTGGGAGAACATTAAAGTATCTGGAATTATCAGGGACACTAAGGTATGTTGGGCAGGATATGGAGCTGATGCATGCTGGAGAAGGTGTCATAAAGGGATATGGGCAGTATTGGGAGGTCTATGACTGCAAGGCCTGCCTAGGCTCCAATAATCCAAACTGGGTACTGCAGAATTTCTGAGATCACAGCTCTGCAGTTACCCTTCTCATGTCCTGGTTTTAACTACTGCACCCAACACAAAGCCTCCCTTGCAGTATGTCTCAGATCCATTTGAGACTCTGCAAACCAGACATCTTTGTACGGAATGGAAAAGAACCCTTACTGCACAACTCAGGTTGTGGAGGCTGGTCCATCCTGTCTGACAGTGTTTCTGAGGCACTGGTATAGGGCTGTTTGGGGTCTCCTCTCCTCACCTTAGCCAAGGAGGTCCAGGGTCATCAAGCAGGTACAGTCCATGGGCTCTGATATGGTTCATGGTATGTTATCTACTCATGGAGCCCTCAAGATTTCTTTACTGCCCAGGCTCCAAAGAAGTATTTGATGTACCTTTACTTGGATGAGAGGAGACTTGAATGTCACTGCTGCTCACAGGTTCTCGGTAGTTGAGCCCAATAGTGGATGCATTTTTGTGAGTCATATCTGCACCTCCTCCTAACATCTGTTAGAGTAGATAAAGTCTGTCTGGCTGGGTGGGGCAGTACCTCCTCATCTAGGCCTTCTTGTGTGCATCTTGACCTCGGCCAGAACATGTGGAGTTGGGACAACCATTCTGGATGTCAGCTGATGCAATGCCTCACACAGAGGTGCTGGCAGAACTGAGGGTTCTATTCCCTGGACATTGTGACACGAAACAGACTGGGAACAGTGGGAAGAGGAGGGTCCACAAGGCTAGCTCAGACTCCAATCTCTAAAGATCAGATTTCATCTTTCGTACAAAACCTGGTGAACTAGCCCTGTACAAGACTCATATTACCTTCCATTAGAAAACCTTTGGGAACAAAAACCCTATTGTAAAGTGGTGTCTGTGCCAACTGTGGGTGCCTGGCATCAGTCAGGTCTGGTGTCAGGATAGGCCCATCCACAGACATACACAGGAACACACACACACACACACACACATCATTTCATGCAAGCCTACACCGCCCCCCCCCAATCACCTGCTATCTTGGGATGTGTCCAGGCTGCCTCAACTTAGCTTCTTCCCACCACATATGTCCCTAAATTGTGTGAACCAGGGGTGGTCACTCCCCTTGCTGGGTTCCCTATTCCTCAAGTTCAGGTGAGGTCACTCTGCTCCTCCTGATCCTTTCCTGGTCTAGAGCTTGTCACCTGACCCTGTGGTTCACAAGTGCTCCCAAGGAAGAAATAATCCATGTCTCCATGTTTACGTGGTTGGCCATACTGCTGATTTCTGGCAGGAGTAATGTGTGAATGGGTACTTGACAGGGTCTTGGTCCTTAGTTTGTCAGTGACTCCATGAACACAGCATTCCTGTGAGACCAAAGCACTCCAGACACAGCTTGGGATATGCTGAGTGGCATGGCAGAGTATGCCCCTGAAGAGCAGGCAGGCCCAGCATGGCCACAGAACAGCCTTGGATGTGCCTGTCTGCCTTTCCCACCAGAGCATGACCTGCTGTAACAGGTGCTTGTCATTATCTTGGGGAACACAGCAGTGAGAACCCTGCTGGGGCTTCTGGTCTCCATGGAGCAGGCAGGGGCCTTGTGCTCACTTGTCCCTCACTAGTCCCCTTGGCCCAGGGATTGTGGTTTTCAGGACTCCCAGAAGCATCAGCGGCCAGCACAAGTCATCCTTAGTGTGTACAGCAGCTACAGGTGCATGCAGGTCAGGACCTGTGCCCTGTGTCTTCAGAGACAAGAAGGAGCCAAGAGTATTGGCTGACCCTGAGAAGCCACTTGGGTCTCATAAAAATTCTATTTATGTCCTTCCTCTGGGCCTGTGGAGACATTGTAGGGAACTATACCAATTTCCTTGGATGCCAGGCTGTGCAGAACTGCAGACTGTGGTCACAATCCATAGGGAATGGACAGGACAATTACAGGCCACGCTCTGCCATGCCTCTGCCTAAAAGTGTGCAATGGGGTCAGGGTATGGGCATAAGGAGGAGCCCACGCAGATTCGAGTCTCCTTCCAATATTCATCTGTGGGCTGGGTAAAGAAAGCCAGCACAAAATCACAGTAACTTTATATGATTGTCTTTTAAAAGAAACATCAAAGATAACAGTTGTAAATCATGAAAATGTCATCTGTGTGTGCGTAGACAGCTGTTTGCATGGAGCGTGTGTACCCACACTCCAAGCACAGACTACAGGCATGGGGAGTGTCTGTCTACACTTGGAGCAGAGCATACATGCTATCAAACACACAATAAAGGCCATCATGCCCAGGCCCTGGGTCTATAAGCCACTGAAAGCCTCTCACTCCTCAGTGGGGTCTGATGTCCAATACCTTAGAGACATCTGCAGACTGTGCTGCCAGAACATGAAGAGCCATGAGAGTCTCCCCTGGAAACTCTGTAGTATTGCTGGAAATGCAAGAGGAAAGCCCAGCCTCTAGGCCAACGTGTAGCATAGTTCATACAAGTATCACTGACACACAAACATGTTGAAGACAACATGGCAGGGCCTGGCAGAGCTGTAACTTGCCCAAAGGTGGAGTGGCTGGGACAAATGAACAATCATGGCTGTGGTAGCTCCCTAAAGCCTGGATTTCTGCCCCCTCTATTATGGGGTCTCTGAAGAAGACAAACGGATGGACTCCTAGAGCATCCTGTTGATTAGCTTGCTGTTCAGATGTGGGATGTGGTCACAGTGCTCTGACAAGGCCACAAGAACATCCATGGGAGTGGAAACTAGCCTAGGTGTGTCCTACTGTGCCCAGGGATCTGCACTCTGGCTTATGGTGTGGAGGCTCAGGGTGCAATGGGGTCAAGGTGTGGCATAAGGAGGAGCCCACGCAGCATAGCATGTGAGTCCTTGAACTCACTGCATTTAAGTCCTGGGGTGAGTCTCATGTGGTCAAACTCTGCATGACTCAGGTGACTGACATCTTACCTGCTGTGATTGACATCACCGGCTTTTACAATGTGGGTGTAGCCTTAAGAGCCATGTTATATACTTGTCAACTGGAAAACAGAACTTGTGTTTCACTTAGGATGGATGTGTGTCCTTCCAAAGTGTGAGTGTACCATACTTTTGTTTTCTTCCCTCCCTCTCCACTTCCAAAGTGTGGAAGGCCTCCTTGATGTGGGCTCTAGACCGCCAACGCTCACTGCAATGATCACTTGGGTTTGCCATGAATGAACTTCTGTACTGGGAACTGACCTGGCACAGGGCTAGGCTTCCCTTCCTTGCTGACCGAGCAGAAACCTGTGACAATCAAGTGACACCTGAAAGAGTTCCTGTGCACCAAGTTGGGGTGCAGTTCTCTGAGTTGCATGCCTCTGTGGATGAGTCCCACAAACGCCAAGGCACTGGTGACAGGCCTGGAAAAGGACAGCATAAGTCACAGGAGACCCCATGTTGATCTGGCAAGGGATAAGCACTCTTTGCTATGATTAACCTTATCTTGCTCATGGACAGACAATTCTCATGTGAACCAAGTGTGCTAAGTTTAAGAAAATGGGCTGGGGCTGGAGAGCAGGCTCAGTGGTTCAGAGCCTGGCTTTCAAAGCACTTTCAAAGGTCCTGAGTTTGATTCCAGTCACCATATTATGGATACTAACTAACTATAATCAGATCTGATGCCCTCTTTGGACACACAGATGTACATGCAGATAGACCACTCAAATAATTGAATCTTAAAAGAAAGGAACAAAGGAATGAAAGAAGGAAGAAAAGAAAGTTAAAGAATGAAAGAAAGGAAGGAAAGTATGAAAGAACGAAAAATCAAGAAAGGCAGAGAGAGAGAGAGAGAGAGAGAGAGAGAGAGAGAGAGAGAGAAAGGAAGGAAGAATGAAAGAAAGAGAGAGAGAGAGAGAGAGAGAGAGAGAGAGAGAGAGAGAGAGAGAGAAAGGAGAAGAAAAGAAAGGAGGAAGCAAGCAAGCTGGTCAGCTGTAGAGAAATGGGCCTGTAATATCAGACAATCAAGACACACAGTAGGAAGGGGGATCAGAAGTTCAAGGCTAGCCTGGTCTACAGCATGAGTTCAAGGTCACCATGGACAACTTAGTCACACCCTTTTTCTAAAGTTGAGGAGGGCTAAGGCTACTAACTCAGTGGTAGAGCACTCGTGGGGAAAGCAGACTGCTGTCCATTGATACCTCTCCTTCCTTGCTCTGAAATACACAATGGTATTAGAAGAGTCAAAGGTTCTTGGCCTAGTATCCACTATTCTATTTGCTACATCGTTAAGGGTGCAGTTTTTGGTATTTTGGTCAGGGATCAAATCTATGAAATAAAACTTAAGCAATACTCTTATTGCTGTCAGAGTGGCAGGTGGATGATAAATGCTTGCCCACCTGCATCAGTACAAAGCTGGTTCCTTGGACTCCCTGCAAACACATCACTGCTAACTGTATGCCCTGTGTAGGCTTTTCCAGCACTGTACATAGCTTGAAAACCTTCCCTGCTATGGACCCTTGAGTGGGCATCCTGCCTCTCTCAGTCTCAGAATGGAGCACCTGGTCACCTCTAGGCTCACAGGTCAGGGACCTCTTCCATCCCATGGTGAACAAGACTGGCACGGCTGCACACACCTTGAAAAAAGAATATTTTGGCAACCCTTAATGAAAAAGATGGTTCTTACTTTCCATTATGGCATTCTATAAAATACGGGTATTTCCTGGTACAATTACACATGTCATTGATTGTGTGTGTGCGTATGTTTTTGGAGGTTGGAGGGGGATAATTCATTTCTCTAAGCCCCTTCCTCAATGCGAGGTGAAAAACATTGACTCTCATACAGACTTTTAATAATTACACAGTTATTTCCTTTTTTTTAAGATTTGTTTATTTTTCCAACTTTTTTTAGCGCTCTCTCTCTCTCTCTCTCTCTCTCTCTCTCTCTCTCTCTGTGTGTGTGTGGGTATGTGTGCGTAATTAGATATAATACTCAGGGTCAGTACATCCTACACTTGAGCTACCCTATAACTTTTTATATTTTAAACAGCTTTATTATGATATCTTTGACATATAAAGCTGATATGTGCTAGAGGTGAGCATATTGATGTTCATAAAGACATGTTCTTTCTCAGATACAGAACGCAAGCTGGCTAAAATCCTTGCTGCTCTTGCAGATCAACCTTGTCATGCACTGAAGCAATGGGGCACATACTAAGCACACTCCCTGAGATGCCTCCTAGGTTGGTAGCACTGGCTCCATCCCAGGCACAGCTGGAGTGGGCAGCTGTAAGGTTGAGGACCTGCATTTAGGACACTGGGCCCCAGGAGCACCTTACCTGCAGGTCATCCTTTGTACCTCTGAATGTCACTCCTGGGTTCTCACTGCCTGGCACTTAACCATAGACACCACTGTAGAACTGTCTAAGGCCAGAAGGGCAAAAACATTGTTGTTATAAATTTCTACTATGTAAACGTCAAATGTTGAGCTTCTTGAACAGTATTCTGAAATGAACCTGGGAGAAACACAAGAAATATGGTCTGAAGTCTCTTCTGGAACTGCCACTCCAGCATATTCTTCCACAGGCAGTCACTCTCCTCTGCACTACCGTCCCCCTTGTTTTGCAGCTCATGGATCTCCTTGCTTAGCATATCCACAAGGTGCATTTGCTGTTGCTTCTCCAGCTTCTCCCTGGCATCTTGTTTCCATGGGTCTGGAGACAGACTCCCCAGAGGACAACTCCTCTTTACTGATAGTTATGAACTGCAGATCCCTGTGCTCAATAGTGGGGGGCTGCTGCGGGGACTACAACACCAGAATGACTGTTTCTTGGGGCCTCTGCAGTGTGGAAGGTTTTCCTGGTTTGGTCGGTGTGGTCAAAGATGAGAAGGAAGCAGGTTCAGGGAATGAGAGTGCCTCTGTCATCCATTCCTCTCCTGCTCCCTGTGCTTCCTCTCTGCTTCCTTGTCCAGGCAGGCCTTCTATATCTGAGACCACCGCTGCTGCTCCTCACTCTCTTTTGCTAGCCAGCAGCCACCTGAACAGACTGGGATCCTGCCTTGTTTGCAGAAGGTGGTGGGAGGGGCAAATCCACTAAAATGCCGCCAAAATCTGGTGTATTGGACCTGTGGTAGAGGAGGTGGTGGAGGGAGGTCTGTTCATATGGGCTGGGAGACAGTGACAGTGGTGGGCAGCACCTCTGCTGGGGTTTCCCAATGGCCAGGACCACTCTTAGTCAGAGTGGAAGCAGGGGTAACTGACTTGGAGGAAGGGTTCAGGTGCTCCTGTCTGGATGTCATAGATTCCAATGAGGAGCTCTGGATCCACATATTACTGTCACACTAGAGACCCTTGCCAGCCTCTACTCAATGGAGCTCAAGTAGGTAAAACTCTTCCTGAAGTTCTTCCTTGGAAGAGGTAAGAGGCTGAGAAAAGAAAAGAGGAAGCTCTACTACTTCAGGGACTCACCAGAGATGTTAGCAAAATTTCATGCATGTTTCTTCCTCACAGAGGAGGTAACAAAAACTGGGGAATGGGTGAATAACCAGACCTGACACTGCTTTATGGCTCACCTGCCAAGTAGCCAGCTGTTCCTGTGTCTATGAAGGAATAAAAAGATTTTTCTATACACTGATGCATGCTGTTTGTGGCACTGTCACTCCTGCAATTTAGCTCCTAACCAGGTCTAGGTTGAGGGGTCTGTTCTTGTGAAATGTAAAGAAATAAACAATCAGATGCTTGAAACTGCATAAAAGGCATACTTTTTCCTCAGGGATCTGTTTTACAATCTTTTAAAAAGCATTCAAGTGGGTTGAAACCCCGAAAGGAGCTTTGCCATTTCAGGAAAGGCCTTGGATGGAAGATTTGTATGGTGGGTTACTGGGAAGACAGGAAGGGCTAATATTGGATTATAAAGGAAATAAATAAACTGTGTTCTAAAAAGCATGTATTTTAAATGCTGTGCTAAAAATGTAATGTTGACCCTATGCTTTCAATAAAAAACATTTCACATTTTCTTATTTACTCATTTACACTAATTCTCATTTTCCAGATTCATTAATTTAGTATTAGTTTACTTGAGTAGCGTAATAAAAATAAAACTTCAGTGAACAAAATTCAGGAATGATAGTTAATGTAATTTGTTGAGAACTGTATCAAAGAAGTCAGATATTTCACAAGTAAGAAAGTGTTCCAGCTCATCTCAGACCTCAGTGCAGAGGTCTCCAGTGGAGACAGATGTTAGCTGCTGTTCTAGTGGTATATGCACACTTCTCTCCAGGAATAGGAGGCTGATCTATTAGAAATAGTGTTAAAAACCCAAGTGTCACATTAAATGACAAGTAAAATAAACATAACAATGTTCCTTTAAATGCAGGAGCCATGTCATACCCATCATACACTGAGGGCAGGATGTTTAGCACTGAGCCAGAGACAAAGATGTACCAGAAGTCGGCTTCACGCACCCCTACAAGTCTCCTGACACCACAGACCAGGATAAGAACTTTCTCCAGGACCAGATGAGATCTGTGCTAGAGACATGAGAGTAAATACGTGAAGCCTTTTGGAGGTTGAAGCCTTTTGGAGGTTGGGGTCCCTATTCAGGATATTCCATCCTCACTACTTTGTTAGCCAGCCTTTTAAGTGTAAAAATGATCTCCACTACCTTGGAAACCTGACACATTTTTGAAGACACATTTACAGTGCATTTTGATCTATAAGGTCAAGGGGTTTTCAAGTAAAATCCTAATTTTGGACTAATTTGAGACCTCTATGAAAACAACAATGATCGAAGTACAATGTGCCTCACTGGCTTCTGGGTTACAAGGTGACTTAGAGAGTGCCTCCTCTTGTCACATTGGGGCTGAAAAGGTGATCTGCTCTGTTTTTCATCAGCCTGTCTTTACCAGGCAGATTCGTTGGATCACTGTGCTCTGTCCAAGGCTTTTGAGGACTCTCTGGGGAGCCGTTTTGAGCTGAATTATTATAGAGCTCAAAACCTTTACTCTTCCACCTATCGATGATGGACAATGCCATCGTCTGCTACACATGTGGCTGGAGCCATGGATCCCTCTATGTGTACTCATTAGTTGATAGTTTGCTACCTGGTAGTTCTGGTGGGTTGTGGTTGGTTGATATTGTTGTTCTTCCTGTGGGGTTGCAAACCCCTTCAGCACCTTCAGTCCTTTCTCTAACTACTCCATTGGGGTCCCCCTATTCAGTGCAATGGTTACATGCAAGCATCCTTATTCCAGAGCAGTGAGATGGGAATGGGTGGGTGGGAGCGGGAGCATCCACATAGAAGCAGAGGCAGGGGGTTGGGAGAGCATGGGACGGGGATAACGTTTGAAATGTGAATACATAAAATATCCAACAAAAATAAAACTTACAAAAACTTCACCCTGTGCTCTGGGTTTACCTGAGCCATAATGATCTGAAACTGAAACCAAAGCCAATTCATTCATTCTCTCCCTCTCACTGGTTCTAAGACTTGAAGAGCTTCAAAGTATGCATCTAAAATTCTTATATTTAATAACTGCTCTTGGTACAATAAGGTGATCTTTATATACATTCTTTGACTAGCGTAAAAATTCAAAACCAACCAAGCAATCAGAAGAAACCATAGCCCAGGGTCTCACTATATATTTGAGGCTCAGACAGGGGCACCGGAAACTAACAGAAATCTGCCTCTTTCTGCATTCTTAGAGCTGGCATTAAAATTATAGGACAGTGGGTGTCCTGAGACAGTTGTAGTGCTCCTACAGTGGAAGTCCTGCAATAGTAGTGTTGCTTGGACAGTCCAGTTCTTGGACAAAGGAGGTCCTGTGACACTTGAGATGCTGAGACTCTTGAGCTCCTGAACAGTAGAAGTGCTGTGATAGTTGAAGTTCTGAGACACTTGTGGTCCTGTAACAGTGGAGTTGACACACAGACAGTGGACTTCCTGAGGTAGTGGTGGTGCTTAAACAGTGGATGTCCTGTGACAGAGGAGGTCCTGCAATAGAGGAAGAACAATATATGCTGGCTGATGACCCAGAGCTTCCAGAAAATAGACCACCAACCAATATATATCAGAGGATGGCATTATTTGAAACCAATGGGATGGAAGGCCCTTGGTCCTGTGGAGATGTGATGCTCGAATGTAGGAGGAGGCTGGAGTGGTGGGTTTCGAAAAGTTGGGTGTGTTTAGGAGCAGCATCATAGTGGCAAAATGGAGGGAGGAGGGAGAAGATGTAGGAGTGGGCATTTGTAGATTGGCACCTAGGACGTTGGACATCATTTGAGATGTTAAAAACAGTGGAAATGATAAGGTTTACATTGTCTGACCCAAACCTAAGGGATACTACATAAGGAACACAAAAACCTACAGGTGCTCACCAACAATCAGATAAAATTTGGCCTTATGCGCTCTACTCCAAAGAAACTATTCCAAGAACACTGTTTTTTGTTTTTTCAAACAAAGTTTAAAACTCTTAACTGTACTCTCAAATCTGCCCTAATTCGCATAAATTGGTCAAAACTGTTGGCTTTGTAAATACTTCTATCTTGTCCCAATAGTCACATGCTGGTCATCCCAACAACATGATACTTGTCAAGGTGGGAGACAATCAACATGGGATCCTTGTTCCAACTGGGCCATGCAGACCCTGAGCTCACCTTCAGTTTCTCATACACACACCCACACACACACACACACACACACACACACACACACACACACACACACAGAGAGAGAGAGAGAGAGAGAGAGAGAGAGAGAGAGAGAGAGAGAGAAGAGAGTGCTTATCATCTACTTTCTAAGGCATATTGTGTGCTCTTCGCGTTGAGCACAGAGACTTGCACATGTAAACCAGTCTTGTACACCTAGGAACATTTTCTGTTCCGTATTTTCTCTTTTCTATCCAGTTTTTAGGATATCTTTAAAAGCAAGTAGGGCATTGTCCTACCATGAAATCTTGGACGTAAAGGTACATTTTAATACAAAGCTTACATGTCACTTACAGATGACTCTAGTAGGAAGTACATTAAGTTTAGAATCATTCAATCAGAAACCCTTAATGTGTATACACCATTCTCAATGCCTTCACTTAACCTCATGTTTGGACCACTGTTCCTAGCTGGAGATTCCTGTTTATCTCCCAGAATAAAAGGGAGGCTCCAGGCTCAAGTGGAACAGCAGATTCAAGGTGGGACTGTTGGGTGACATTACAGTGAACATCAGGGGCTGTCCCATGGAAGGAGGACGTGGCCCTTTCTTTCCTCCTGGGGAAGCAGTATCTACATTGTCCTGAGCAGGGAAGGATCCTCTCATTCTAGCAGATATTCTGGATGACACAAGGAATGTGAATAGATTATGAGATCACTTTACCACATTTCTTTCTGAGGCAGAGACCCTTGCGACCCTTGGCTCAGGAGTAACAGTTCCAGATAGCAAGGTGAGGTCAGTGTGGGCCCTGTGTTGACCTATGAATAGTTATTTATGTTAATCACCAAATCTTTAAAACTTACAGCATGTGAGAGAAAAGTCTCCCAGGAGTCTCAGCTAAAACTAATCAGTGAGTTTTTAAGAACAAGAACAACTAGGAAATTTAAATCCATGTGATTGCTACAAATAAAGCAAGACACTGTCACTAGGTCACCTTTGTGTAAGGGCCCTGACGACATACACAACTTAAGATGTGAAGTGCTCAGCTAGCATGCTTCATGGCATGAACCCAAGACACAGTTTCTCTGTGTCTCATCACCTCTGAAGCATGGTCCACAAACAATGTCAACAAATCTTCTCTTCCTCAGAGTTCAAAGTTACCTTTACTGTTAGTGATAATTTCCACAGTTAACTAACCTCTACTGGATAGACAGGTTTGACTAACCTTCTCTGAGCTTCTCCAAACCATGTACACATGGTACATCCCTCTGCACATGAGGCCTGTTCCTCTCAGGCCTGCTGTTCTCCTTCCCAGATTAGAAACTGGATACCTTTCAAGCCTACATTCTTAAGTCATCTATCAACTTTGGGTACATGATAAGCACAACATGACATTGGGTGCCAAATAACACTTTCCTACCTGACAATGAATATGGTCCAGGGGTACCAAACATGGAAACTGGTCAGGTAACCCCCATACTATCTCCATGTGGAGATGAAGATTGACACACCTTCCCAAGCACACGTTCTCAGCTGTCTCAGCCCACACAGCAATCCTTTGCTGAGCTTCCTTACTCCCAGTGACTGATGAGAGTACATGAGAAGATGCCTGATTTCTGGAAAGCCCTGGGTCCCATGACCCACAGTAGCAGCAGCTTCTGATCACAGGTGATTTCAGGAACTGAAAATGCCTAATGTTCCTGTGTTGATTTGAAGATGCTCAGCCCAGGGAGTGGGACTATTTGCAGATGAGCCCTCATTGGATAGGTGTAGCCTTGATTGAGGAAGTGTGTCACTGTAGATGTGACCCTTATGTTCCTTGTTATAGCTGCATGAAAATCAGTTTTCTAGTAGCAGCCTTGAGATGATGATGTAGAACACCCAGCTCCTCCTGTACCATATCTGCCTAGATGCTGCCATGCTCCCACCTTGATGATAATGAACCAAACTGCTGAACTTGTAAACCAAACCCAAAGCAGTGTTCTTCTTATAAGATTTGCATTGGTCATGGTGTCTGTTAATAGCAGGAAAACCCTAAGTAAGTCACTTTCTACCACACATTACGAGGTTAATTGAGTGATGTCTTCACCCGAGGAGACATGGCCTCTTATTAAGGTTCTAATCTCCTAAGTAATTGCAGGCTCTCTTCTGGCCTAGGCATTCGCTATAATATTAATCTTCCCAGTGTCCTTTTCTCTGTAAACTATACATTTTGCATTTCTATTTGCCCCATTTGCTCTTTTTCATTGAAGACCTATAACCTCAGTATAACAGAGGCCATACTGGGCTCTCTTCAAATTTTCATCGAAGAAATTTGTTTATTACTTTGTAATTTAGCCTCAGGTGGTTTTTACGATGTGGGCAGAAGGAAGCCACATTTTTGTAAAAGCATCATAGAAATTATCCCAAACCAGTTACAAATATTATTGCCTTCTGAATCCCCTTGTCCTGGGCTTCCACATTCTGAATAGGTCTTGGCACTCCTGACTCCCAAGCTCCTGCCAGTATACCCCATTAAAATCTTCTTAGAGCACTGGGCCAGGGTTCTAGTTCAAAGTTCTGAATTCTTGCATATTTTCCAAAACAAGTAACAAGCACAAACTGGCATGGTCAGGTATCACACAGCTCTATTACATCACCTTCTGCATTAGTTAACTTTGTATTTCTGTGACAGAAATGCCATGAGCACAGCAAACTATAAAACATGAAGGCGATTAGTGATCCTATTTCACAGACCACCTGTTACCATAGGTTAAGTTCCATGACTACAGGGCACAGTGGAAGGAGCAGGAAGCAAAGGACTCACATCTGGAATCACAAGTACAAAGCAGAGAGTGCACAGGGCGTGGTGCAGAGCACTAAAACCTCAAAGCCCAGCCCCACTGGCATTCTTTCTCCAGCAAGGGCACACCTCCTGAGTTTTCCCAAACAGAGTCACCAACTAGGAAAGGAGTACTCAAATGCCCGAGACAGTGGAGGATAGCTCATGCAAAATGTCATGATGATTCAGGAATTCGAATCAGTAACAGAGAGAACCTTCACTCTGGGTCAATGTGTGTTGCTGCAAAGCCAGCAAGCTGCTCTCCCTCCTCTTGAACATAAGATGTGGATTATGTAAAAATGTAAACAAGCATCTCCATGGAAAATCAACAGCCCTGTTAATCTGGTAATACTTATAGGATAAGTCCAGCGGTGCTGGATATTGAAATCAGAGAAGAAGCCAACACAAACTCAAACCCTTTAGTCTAATGGAATAAACATACGACAGAAGCCAAAATGGGTAACGATATGGAGCAAATGCTCACTCACTCAGCAGATAAAATTACACCTAGCCCTTACTCACAGACCTACTTCATAAACAGTGTACATTCTGCTGGTATCTACTCAACACAATCCTAAATGCTGCAATCAAACCAAATGGTTTCTTACTTTGTTGAGTATGACTTAAAAACACTAAAGTACTCTGAAGGAGGTGAATGGAATGTTCCCAGGGCCTGGGGAGGTCAGCTAAGGGAGTACAGATTAACAAAGCAACACAACCCAATTTCCCCACCAGCAAGAAGAAACCGGCCTGATGTCAGTTGCCAATTCCTGAGGCTTTAAGAGAAGCCTACAGACTGGAAGGACTGAGGTAGGTGAGGTTAAAATACAGTTACACTGAATGCTGGAAAGTGCTGTGTGTGTGTGTGTGTGTGTGTATGTGTGTGTGTGTGTGTGTGTGTGTGTGTGTGTGTGTGTGTGTGTGTGTTCCATGCATGTGTTTCTGTGTGAGTGTGGTTGGGTTGTTGCTGTTGTGTGCTTAATTTGAGACAGGGTGTCACCACAAACTGAAGCTGTCCTAAAACTCACCCTGTACACAAGGGTGGTTTGGACAGTAAAGAGACCTTCTCTCTCCTGACAGGAGGATTAATGATGTGTAGCACAAGCTTTGTGTGAATGTAAATTTCAAAATCTGAAGATTTTATATACCTCCTTTGGCTTGCTTTAAAAATGCTGGTGATTACAGCAATACATGGTACACTGAGGACAGAACAGAATATACAGTGTGAGCTTTTGAGATGGTTCAGAGGTGAAAGGAATAGCTGATGATCTGAGTTTAGTTCCAGAGGCACTGTTAATAATCAAACACAAATGTAGCCGACTTTTATCCTGTGTAAAAATCAGTCAGGGCATCCAGTCAGAGTTTAAAGTATTTTTGGTGTTGTGATGCTACACAATCATAAGACTGATTCCTGTGGAACAGGCTAGTGAAGCAGACAGTAATCAACAGGACACGAGAAAACATACAGAGCAGGAACTAGAGAGAAAGCTCAGGATTTCAGAGCATTGGCTGCATTTGCAGAGGACCTTCACTTGTTTTTCAACACTTCCAAGTCAGCTCACAGTCATGTGCAACTCAAGATCTAGAATATCTTACCCTCTTCGGGTTTTGTGGGCACTACATAACACACACAGTGCACATATACTCATGTACACCCTTGTTGGATGACCATAATCCAACACAGCAGAGATAGAGCTCGCCACCCTCAAGCTTGCAAATTTGAAGGAGGAAGCCTTCTTGTTAAAAGCACTGGAGAACAGCAGGCACAAGGACACCTGACTCACACATTCCACCCGAGATCTTGAGATGGAAGCCACACATAACTCTGGCCTTCTCACTGAAGAGAGGTCATCTTTGGATAAGGAGCTTTCATCTGATCCTGTTTTCCTCTTGGATCCCATTACAGAAAAGCATTTGTGTTTGTCCAAGTCTGCACAGGTTCCCAGCACCCTTCCTAGTCATGTCTGAAAAATCCATATGGAAACCACTGTGTAACTGGAGTCCTAGTCTATAGCATCTCTCTCCTTCATGCTACCCTCCTTTTATAATGGAGATTTCATAGGAAATCATATTCTTTGTGTACTTACAAATCCCATGTTGTTTACATGTGGCTAAGGTTTCTTCCTCAGCATGCATGCCTGGAGACAAGGCTGGATGCAGGTATTCTGTAGACAAGGCAAGATGCAGCTGCTCTGGAAGCCATAGGACACCAGCATCACAGCTGTAGTTCAGTGCATGCATGGCATGCATTCACAAAGACTGTAGCCCCAAGGTCAGGTACATCCACAAGGTACTAAGGAGAGGGACCTGATTGCTACTGTTGATGTTGCATTTCCTCTTTGTTCTGACTATTTTAACTGGAATTGCCCCCACACAGCAAAATTCCTAAGATATCTGACAGCCACACACAGATGCACATCCAGGTAAATACAAATGCATGTGAAATAAAAATAAATAATTTTAAACTGGTGAGAGAGAGAGAGAGAGAGAGAGAGAGAGAGAGAGAGAGAGAGAGAGAATGGTGTTTATAAAAGAGAAACTTACCCTCAAAATCTATTTACTGTACTGAAACTTCTTTCTCATGCGCAGAGGAACATAGACATGAAATTCTTTCTCTCTACACTACTGAGTGTGTGCTGGGGTACTCTAGATTACTGGTTATTTGGTGAAATATTGAGAGGTTTAGAAAGATGAACATCATGTTGCAAGTCAGTGGTCTTTAGTCCCTCGTGAGTTCCGTGATTTCAGCTGAGGATCTCTTGCAATGGGTTCTGTATCCAGAGTTATAATCATGAGCTGTGGAACTTCATTTTCTACATGGATACAGGGGCCCCAGTGTAGTCATCTGTTACTTCCCCAACCCATGAGCATGACCCAGGCCCAGTCACAAGTCAGAATTGGGTCCTCAGAGATGCCACTAGGAATGTATGTAGACAAAAGTAAGAAGTCTGGGGAGGGTAAGGAGAAAGAGTGTCAGGTTGAAGCCTGTTTCAAATTCAGAATAGCAGAGTATGTATTTCAGTTAACTGCTTTCATATTTCCCTAGTCGGTGCAATATTAGGATTTGTTAGATTAGATCTTTGAGCCAGAGAGCTAACACCACTGAAGCCAAAATTTATACAGACAGGCTATCAGGAGTGTCACCCATGTTTACTCTCTCTGCTTCCAGAAGAGGTACAGACACATATTTCCTCACTCATGGTGAGTACATCACAAAGGAAACCAGTGCATGCTCCTTACACCCCTGAGGACTTCCCAGGGTAGGGGTCCCCAACACACTGGGATCTGACAGTGAAAGTGTCTGTGATTTGACTAGGGCACTAGGGACTACTTACATCCCTTTTCCAGGGATGGCACTGCAGAGATCAGACAGTAGTTAAACTTGAAATCTCATCACATTCAACTTCTTCCTGTGCTCCTAACACACCTGATCCCCACACCCTAAGAACTGGCATCCCTTTAAGCTGCTGCTGTACTTTCACACCCTGCCTCCCGGGACTCTGGACTCTTCCTCCTGATGCTCTGCTCCCAACTGCCTTACACCTAGCATTTTACTCCTTTCTTTTTATTTCTTGTTCCCATATCCTGCATGCGTTCTGAGTGGGTCAGCTATGCAGCTATGGGTAGTATCATGAAATATGTGGCTACACACACACACACACACACACACACACACACACACACACACACACACCAGGTACCAATTTAAGACAAGGCAGACTGTTTATCTTCAGGGGATGCAATGCCTTCAAGAATTGGGACCCTGAAAAAAGAGCACTACACTTCAAAACAAAAATCCAAGGAAAATAAACAACTGGAGTGTCAGTGGAGGTTCTGTAAGAAGAGTGTCAGAAGAGCCTGTGAGAAGATGAAGGGTACACTGAACACCAAGCCAAACTGGAAACGTCTGCATCTGAACTGTGCAGCATCCACCCTGCAGTGTGGCATGCTGTGGGGGTGTCTGAGAAACCATATCTCATCACCTGAGTTTGCACGTATTTAGACCAAGTCTTTGGGTGTTGGAGGTGACTACTATATCTATAGATTAATTAAAATTAATATGGATGAATTCATCATGCATAAACAGTACAACAAAGTTGTCTAGACCCAACTGTTGGATGTATCATTAATGGATTATTCCTTAAATACTTCTGAGCACGAGGATGAAAAATTTAGGATTAATCTCAGTTCCACTAGTGGATGACTCACCAAATGTGCACCACACTGGAGGGGACCAACCATCAAAGGAAAGCTACGGTTCTTTTAATCTTTTGCAACTGCAGTAGCCTATGCAAAGCAAATACTCACATGTGTCTCATCAGTCAATCAGTCCACAGGACAGAGATTACCTATGCCAATCTCAGGGACAGAACAGCATTTTCTGTTTCCAGTTCAACTACCTTTTTTTCTTTAACCTGCAGCCAGGATCCAAAAAAATGCATCAAAACAGCATTTACCTGCTCACACTGAAACACCATTAATGAACAGAGAACAAGAAATGGTAGAAACAGTCTCAGCAAGGAGAAAGTCAACAGTCAGGTTGTGAAGACTCCATCACATACTACAGAGACAAGACAAGTCGGCCTCAGCAAGGCCCGGCCAGCTACCCACACACCCCATGGCTCTGAGCCCATCAGCAACAGACCTGAGGACTACCAGGGAAGCAAGCTTCACACTTGAGACTCTTTTATCTTTCGGTTAGTAAGGTGCCGTGGAAAGTAGCTGGGAAGCAGAGTTTACAGAGAAAGTCATAGAAACATTTCAGCATTAAAAATCAAAATCTGATCCCTTCAAAGCCAGGTGTGCGTGTGTGTGTGTGTGTGTGTGTGTGTGTGTGTGTGTGTGTGTGTGTGTGTGTGTGTGTAGGGGCTCATAAGACATAGGTGGTTTGGAAAATCAAGCAGAGGAAGGATTTATTGAGAAGCTGAGATGGTGGGCAATGAAGGGTGGATGTTGTAAGGAAGCTAGAGCATGGTGGGATTTTATAAGCCAAAGAAGTGAAATTCGTATTTAATTCCCTTAGACAACTGGTCCAGGTGCAGTGTTCCTGATGGTGGCTCAGTGCTCCAGCTGTGGATTCAGGGAACTCAGAACATCATACTGAAAATAATCTCTCAGACTACAGAGTCAAATTCCTGCTGGTGCTCCAGTCCCATCAGAGAAGAAAGTAAGTCCCTCCTCCTATGGATCCTCTCATTTTTGTCATTCTCGCCTGCAGGAGATTCAGTCCTTCCTCTGAGGGGGCTACTCATACCTGCAGGTGATTTAGACCCTCTTGAAGGGAATTCTGTCTCCAGATTGGGACGCGGACCCTCCTGTTAGAGAATTAACTCTCTACACATTCTCACAGAGTATGTGTGACTACCTGGAGACAGCATTATCTGCACTTCTAAACTCTGATTGGTAAAGAGAACCCACGATATGAGTTTGAAAACCTCTGAGTTATATACTGAGTAATGAAAACCTCTGAGTTCTATAATATTGATTTCTAAATGTATTCAGTTGATTATGAAAATCTCTGCAATATTTTGATGAAATTTACTTACTTCCTAGATTTCAAACAATAATAGAAGCTATAGTTAAAAGTTTAGTGTGTGTTTGGCCAAATTATTTACAAAATATTTTTGATTTTTATAAAAGTTGGTGTACGACATAGAAATTTTCCCCTATTTTGTTTTGTTTACTGCTAGGATATAGAAATGCTTTATTTCTGCTGACAGAGCTTATATTCATTGGTCTTGTATAACTCACTGTTCAGTGCTAAACTTTAGCAGATTCCTTAGGGTCTCTGCCATTTATAACAGGATTCCATCTACAAGTCGACTGCCTTGTTCTTCGTTTCTCATGGGATGCCTTTTGTTCAGTTTTCCCCCATAAATGACAGAGCTATACTGTGAGAAAAATGATGGACAGCAGTGCCAGAAAGACCTGGGACACATTTACAAAGTCTGGTCCAATTAGAATGGGGCATGGTGAGATAGTTCTGTTATGTTTGCTCTGACCCGATGAGTCTCTCTTCACTACCTTCACTTGGACAAGTTGTAACCCAATTAATATGGTGAAGGATGAAGTCCCTGACACTCAGTAGGTGACACTTAAAGACAGTGCCTCCCAGGTGATCCATTCAAGGAAGCCTGAAAGGTGGGCTCTCTTGTAATGACATTGGTGTCCTTATGAAAGGAACCCTAAAGTCACAGACACTTGAAGGGTGTAGACAATGACCACAGGGCACCACGAGGAACCAGCTACCTACAAACGGAGGAGAACTGGAGCCAACTCTTGGACCCCAGTCCTCCAAACGGAAGCCAACAGAAACCTCTGCTCAGTTCTGCCTGCAGCCCACAAACACTAGAGTGTGAATTCTTGGTGCCCTAGAGCCTGGAACTCGCTGCCTTAACCCCAGCTCTGTCTTGGGGTGGATGGAAGTCTTTTCTATCTTGGGGTGGATGGAAGTCTATCTCTCAAGGTGAGATAAAGTGGTCCTGAGTTAGGTGCCAAGGTACAGTCCCGGGGGAAGCTTCTCCATAGCTAAGCTGGAGCTTGAAGCAGGCAGAGCTGTGCTCTCCTTAAGGAACTTGGCACTTGTTGCTAGAACAGAGGTTTCTTCTTTCAATGTACACTTAGGCAAATTTGCAAAGATCCAAAACGCTGGCTGCGGCTCTCACCAGTTTCCTTGGAGTATGCCCACAGAGTTCCTTGTCTGCTACTGCCAATCCAAGCCTTGTCTTTTAAGGGGCTGCTCATGCCGTCATCTGACTTCTCTGGTCAGGAAGCACACCTGCTAAAAACTGAATTTTAGGAGGCAGATCAGATGAGAGAAAGGACTGAAAGAGATTGAAGGGGCTCGAGACCCCATATGAACAACAATGCCAAGCAACCAGAGCTTCCAGGGACTAAGCCACTTCCCAAAGACTAAACATGGACTGACCCTGGGCTCCAACCTCATAGGTAGCAATGAGTAGCCTAGTAAGAGCACCAGTGGAAAGGGAAGCCCTTGGTCCTGCCAAGACTCTACCCTCTAGTGAATGTGATTGTTGGGGGGAGGGCGGTAATGGGGGAGGATGGGGAGAGGAACACCCATAGAGAAGGGGGGTGGGAGGGATTAGGGGGATGTTGGCTCAGAAACTGGGAAAGGGAATAACAATCGAAATGTAAATAAGAAATACTCAAGTTAATAAAAAAAAAAAGGCATAGTGACAGGAGGAACTGCATCCTGAACTTTTGTATAGGAATTTTTGCTTGGACTGATCAAGTATCAGAAAGACCATGAATTCCCTATGGCCAAATTAGCTGGGGCTATGTTTATACCAAGAGAGCTCCTTGAAATACCTGATCTGCATTTTGCGCTCCCTTTTACAAGCAACTACTCAGTTGAATGTAAGTGACTACATCCAGGTTACTTAGTTGGCTGCTAAGTGTAAATCTACTTTTACCTGTATTTAAACATACGGTTCACATGCCATTAAATGGAAAAGCCCCAGTGGTATTAGTTATAAAGGTGCTCACATAATAAGTTTTTGCCAAGAAATTTTCAGTAATTTATGTAAAAATCTATATGGAGAATGCAGTATAGTACAGTCAAATCACAGGCTTCATAATCCTATATTTAAAGTTTGATATGATTACAAAAATTAAAGCAGGACTATTTTAAATATTCTACTATATTTAATTTAAAATTAATCTGTTTTTCGATGCACCAATCAGCCATAATGTAGGTTAGCTTGTTTCCTAAGTCATGTGTTTTAAGAGGCGTATCAGTCTACCAGTTGAATTTGAAACACCTTTGACAGGATTGTATTATTTAGGTACCAGGAATATTAAAGAAGATGAAAAGAATAGGAAAGTTAAAATGATTTAGTAAGCATTAAGTTTTATGGATGCATAACAGCTTAAATCTTGATGAGATATGTGTGAGAAAACTAGTAGGGGGAGCATAAGTAAAGGAATGATCCGATCACTGCCTCTAAACCATAAAATGCATTCCTACAGTTATCTGAACTCCATTGACTATGGAAATCATAGTGACCCCCCCCCCAAAAAAAAGAGGCAGATCAGATCATTTTTCTTTCTGATTATGTTCACAGCATAGTCTTCTTTATTTGTTTGTTTGTCTGTTTTTGGTTTTTAATTTTTTATTAGATACATTTCTTTACCTACACTTCAAATGTCATTCCCCTTCCCGGTTTCCTGTTCATAAATCTTAGGTGGGGCTTCTGTAAGGTTCAGACTCTCTGCTTGGGAGCCATTACCACACATGATGTTTATATTTTTGTTCACTTTTATCAATCTATTTGTTCTGCAGTGTGCTCTAAGAGGGCAATGAGTAGGGTTACATCCCAAATCCTACTCAGTATGGAGTCTGCTGATGTTCAGCATAAGGAGGTGCCAAGTCAGGGGACCTTGATGTGCTGATGCAGCAAATGAGAGTCCACAGAGGCCCCAAGCGGGAGATGGAGGAAGGAGCCATAAGGACAGTTGGGAAAAACAGGTCAACTTCCCTAAGATTCAGAAAAGAAGCAGTTGGTCTCCATCCCGAGGGAACTCAAGCTAAGACTCACAAAATAGTGCTACTAAGCCAACCCAAATTCTCTTATTTTTCCCAAATCCCTGAGAGCAGAAAGGAGTGGTTTCAAACTCCATGGGCTCCCGTCATACTCACTGGAATTCGATGCTGAAACTGCCATAATCTCTGTTCTGAAAAATCCCCTCAGGAACTAATGAAGGTCGTGGCTAAATCCGAGAGGAGGTGCGGGTATTGTTCATTGGCCACTCATGCGCATGAGCTCTATGCCCGAACACTGAAGTTTTCCAGGCTACCTTTCAGGATCCTTCGCATTTACAGTGCTTGTAAAATACAAATCAATTTACTGTGGCATCGAATACCCATCTCACCTAGAGGCATCACTTTCCCAGCCCACTGGCGATCCTGCCCCCTGAGACTTGTAATGGAGGAGGCCCTTCCCCTTCCTCTCTACCATCTCAGGAGAGTCTACCACACAGACAATGTCTTACAGGGTCCTTCAATCAGGCCCCGCAGGTTCTGTGTTCATCTCACACTTTAACATTTATCCACACCTGTGGTCTGATGATGTCTCCTGATCCCCCAGCCTTTCCTGTATGTGACTGCCTGGGATCACAGGGTGAGTAGGGGCAGTACTATCTACATACTGTTTAAAACGTTTAGGCAATCTCAAGACTGGCACTTACCTCCCAGCGCTGTGAGTGAACAGGTTGAAAAAAATTCTTATACAAACAAATCACTTGACACTTTAGGAGATGAAAATTTATTCTGCCAAGTCAATCAAGCACCCTATTCTGCTTAATTGTATAATAAATTCATGAGTATAACTGTTTCTGAAATCACTTTATTACCTGGGAATGGGCAAAGGAAGACTCATGTAGGATTTGGCAGAAAATGAAGTGGTACAGAGACCAGGGTCCACAGTAGGCCTGAGCCACAAATCCCACACAGGACAGGGAGCACAAGAAGACATGGTCCTGGGTCAGCACCAAATCTACTTTCTAAGGGATGTCTCTACAGAATTTTTAAAATAAAGTAAATTAAACTATACAAATCCAAACACTAATCCCAATATATAAGTTCTGTTCTTCCACAAAAGTTCCCCACAAGCTTTTTAAACCCTCAAACATGCTTCCCCTTTCTTAAAGTTCCTTTGCATTATTTATAGGACACTGCTGAGTGTCCTAGGCTACAGGTAACAGTACTCAAAGTCATTCCCTGTTCATCTGAACTTTACATCCTTTGACCAGCAACTTCCCAACTCCATCCTTACATTTCACCCAAACCCTGAGATTTGGACACTGTCCTGCTCCCCGTGCTAAAGCACAGTAGTCATGAGGGTGAGGGGACACAACATCCCACTGACCCTTCAGCCTGCTGGAACTGATCAGTGTATCTTGTGCCATGATAATAAAACATACCTTCCTTCCATCAGTACTGAGTGGCCACTTACATTTGAAACGTGAATGACCAGAAGACCGTTAAGGCAATGGGCTTATCAGTGCGTAGTTTGGGGAGTCCAGGTCTTAGGAAAACATTTCCCAACAGTAGTGTACGCTATTCAATGTGCTCTTGCAACACTTATTCACATCTGACCTCACTGTCCAGGGATGGCCAAGTCTACTTCACTACAGGTCTCACAAACACACATGCAGTGTTTTCAGATGCTTGCAGGTTCTTGAGTGCATCTGTCTTCCCATAGACTAGGGACAGCAGGTACCTGCTCACCTTCGGGAGGTATTTTTATGCTATCGAAGGCTGCCCATGTGCTGCAAACACAAGGAGAATGCACTTCCTGGGCAAGACAAGTGTGCAAATCCTTCATCAGCTCTCTGGGACATTCTATTCTCTTACAGAGGAAAAAGCAAAGACACGCTTTCAAATAGGAAACTCGATAAACGTAAAAAATACTAATGGTTGTATTTCAACAATTGATCGAACAGCTCTTATTAAAAAGAATTTTTAGGTTTCAAATGCTTCCGTTTTATTTAAAATTGTGATTATTTCACTGAGGCACAGATTTCTATGGAACAGAAAGTTTTTCTGAAACCATATTAGAGATTCTGAAAAAGAAAATGTGTTGAAATCATAAAGTCACCTTTCACACAAAATAAGCAAACTGAGGCCTTTCTCCCATAGCTCAACTGAGGAATGAGGATGCAAAATTCAGGAATTAAAATTAAATAAATCTGTTACGCTGAGAAAGAGATGCAGACTCAACTGACACAAGTGTTTTTATAGCACTTAAGTCACAGCAGACACAGCAACACGCTTCTTCCTTTCCTGACAGTGTTTATAAATCTCTTTACTAAATTTACAACGTCTGAGATAGCTGTGCTTGACAGCCACCCATGAGCTCCCATTTATCTCGGACGTCCTGCAAGAATGCTGTGTAATGCTGTGAGAGTTCTAGAGCCTTTGGAACCTCTGAAGTATTAGTTAACTCTAACAGAACTGTCACCTTTGCTTTCCACCAATGACTAGTATTCTGGTGATTTGAATTGATAAAAATAAAATCCCTAGCATCAAATCTGAAGCCTTTCTCTAGAATTTTGGAAATTAAATTATGAATTAGATATTCAATCTCAAACATTTACATTGGATCAGGAGGCTCACATTTTAGATGAATGATGTGTTGTGCGCCTTACATAAAAAACTACTTGTAGCCCACTCATGTAAATTAAAGAACGTACAGGCAACATTTCACCTGCCCCAAGAGACCTGTCTCCTGCATACAGGGTCCCCAATGACACAGGAATGCCCTAGGCTGAGAAGCCTGTCTCCTGCAGACAAGGTCCATTATGACACAGTAGTGCTCTGAAATTTTCGGCTATCACTGTCTGGTAGGAAAATGGAGTTTGGAGAAAGAACAGAAAGATAATGTCTAGGCCTACTGCCCTTGGAATGACAATGGAAAAGGTAGGGTAGAGGAAACACCCTGTCATGTTTAAAGCCCTTCATTCTGCCTTCTGGGTCCAAGAGTGCCAAAGCTAACAAGAACGGGTAACTTCACCTTAGTCAGATCACTAAGAACTAGGCAGGATTTTTCTTGGTAAAGTAAGACAAAATTTCTTGGATGTGGAACATCTCTCAATTGCAACCATTTCAGAAAAAGAAATTAAACATCACTTAGAAGTACATTTGTTCCTTCCTCTTCAGGCCCACCCCACAAATCCACTGCCAAGGTCAGACCTGCTTGAGTACAGGTGACCTCTCTCTTCTCACTTAGTGTTCAGTTCATTCTCAAACTCTGTTACTTTACAAGAAGCTTCCACTTTGTCAGACACATCATGACTTTTTGAGAAGATGTGTGGACGCTCTTTAAACATCAGGTTTTCATGATCTCCAGAACTGCCAGATAAGTGTGCATCTTGGCTGGACAAGAGCAGAACACAAAAGATTATACATAAAAATACAACTAACTAGCCTAACTAAATTTTCATCTAAATTTTAATGTTTCAGTGAGAGCTGTTCATTTTTGCACATTATTTCAGTTATTTTATGTATTCTGGCTGAAACAAACTATACCTACTCTAGGGTCTGAGCAGAACTTTAAAATCCAATCTTTGCTCATCAACTAAATGTCAGTTCAAAGAAAAAGGCAGGATTTGTGGAATAACCCTATAACCAACCTGGCCAAAAAGGTATGAGTACAACTTAAAATATATCAAAAGAGTAATAAACCAAGAAAGAATTCCATGCAGAAAAGGGGCAAAATAAACTCTTGACTGTGACTTTCAAAAATAAATATGTGCACTACTGATGGCTCAGTGATCAACTGATGATTACATAAATGCTAGGAAGAACAGGCAGCCAGCTTAGCCATTGAGAGACTCTCTTTCATTGAGCAAGGGAGAGTAATTAGAGTATAATTTCCGTTAACCTCAGGGCAAGCCTCCACATGCACCTATGTACACAGATGTATATGGTGGTCCAAATAGCCACACTTATAAGGGAGAAAGAAAATAACAAAGTGAGGGTGCTCAATTTCATTAAGCATAAGAATTTAAATGTTTTGGCCATGTAAACCTGCTTAACTATGGGGGTAGTTTAAAAGTACACCATTTCCACAAACTTTTCCCCTTTATAATACTGAGAGCTAGAACAACCCTGATTAATGTAATTCAGTGTTACAAGGGCAGAGGACATATAACCTGAATGAATGTCCATACACACACACACACACACACACACACACACACACACACACACACACACACACACACATATATATATATGTATTTGGTCATACACATTCATACTTACGTAAATATATAACCATATACAACAAACAGCCAATACCAAACAAAAAGTAGAGAAACTTGAAGCAATCCCACCAAAATCAGGAACAAGGCAAGCCTGCCCACTCTGCCCCTATCTATACAATATATTACGAGAGTTTATAGACAGAGCAATAGGAGAACAAAAAGAGATCAAAGGGATACACATTGGGAAGGAGGAAGTTAAGATATCACTATTGGTGGATGAAATGGTAGTATAAACATGTGACCAGAAAAAATTGTACCAGAACTCCTCCAGCTGATAAACAACTTAAGCAGAGTGCCTGGATAGAAAATTCACTCTACCAAATCAGCTGTCTTCCCCTACTCAAAAAAATAATGGGCTGAGAAAAATTAGGGAAACAGCACCCTTCACATTAGTCACATATAATATAAAATACCTCAGCGTGACTCTAACCAAGCAAGTGAAAGATCTGTACAACAGGGACAAGTCTCCGATGAAAGAAATTGGAGAAGACCCCAGAAGATGGAAAGATCTCCCATGCTCTTGTATCAGCAGGATAAAGAGAGTAAAATGGCCATCTTACCAAAAGCTGTCTATAGATTCAATGCAATCCCCGTCAAAATTCCAACTCACTTCCTCATAGAGTTAGAGCAATTCTCAAATTCATCTAGAATGACAAAAAAAAACACAGGATAGGGCAAATATTCTCAACAATAAAAGAAATTCTGGGAGATCAGCATTCCTGACTTCAACCTGTACTACAGAGTAATAATTTTAAAAAACAAACAGTTATTGGTACAGGGACAGGAAAGTAGATCAAAGTAATACAATGTACAACCCAGAAAATAACCCTACACATGGATGGGAACTTAATCTGTGACAAAGAAGCCAAATCCATCTGGCTTAAAAAAAACAGCATTTTCAACCAAAGGTGTTGGTTGAACTGTCGGTGAGCATGAAAAGAGTGCAAATTTACCTATTCTCAATTCCTTGTACAATGTTCAAGTCCAAGTGGATCAAGAACCTCCATATAAAACCAGACATGCTGAATATAATAGAAGAGACCGTGGGAAAGAGCCTCAAACACATTGGCACAGGGGAAAATTTCTGACTAGAATGCCAATGGCTTATGTTCTAAAATCACCATTCGACAAATGGGACCTCATAAAACTGAAAAGTATCTGTATGGCAAAGGTCTTAATCATTAGGAGAAAATGGCAATCCAGAGATTGGGAAAAGATCTCTACTGATCCTACATTTGATAGAGAGCTAATATAAAAAATACACAAAAATTCAGAAGTTAGTCTCCAAAAATCCAAAAACAATATTTTTCAAACGGTGTACAGAGCTAAACAAAGAATTCTCAACTAAGGAGCCTTGAAAGGATGAGAAGCACTTAAAGAAGTGTTCAACATCCTTCCTCTTCAGGGAAGTGTAAATCAAAATGACCCTCACAATCCACAGCACAGCAATGACTAAGATCAAAACCACAGGTGACAGGAAATGCTGGCAAGGATGTGGAGAAAGATCAACACTCTTCTACTGCTGGTAGAACTGCAAGCTGGTAAAATCACTTTAGAAATCAATTCAGTGCTTCCTCAGAAAATTAAAAATAGTTCTACATGAACAACTAGCTATAACACTACTAGACATAAATCCTCAAAGATGTTTCAACATATAACAAGGCCCCATGCTCCCTTATGTTTATATAAGCCTTATTTATACTATCTAGACGTTGTGACCAATCCACATTTACCTCAATGGAAGTATGGATATAGAAATTGAGATGCATTTGCACATTAGAGTACTACCAAGTTAGTATAAACAATGACTTCACGAAATTACAGGGAAATGAATAGATCTAAAATATATAAACTTGAGAGAGGTAACCCAGACACAAGCTGTGTACAAACTCATAAGTTGTTATTACCCCCAAAAGCTCAATATGCCACAATAAACCTCACAAACCATATGGAGCTTAAGAAGAAGGAAGACCGGGTTGGGGATTTAGCTCAGTGGTAGAGCCCTTGCCTAGGAAGCGTAAGGCCCTGGGTTCGGTTCGGTCCCCAGCTCCGAAAAAAAAAAAAAAGAAGAAGGAAGACCAAAGTGTGGATGTTCATTCCCACATAGTACAGGGAACAAAATAATCACATGAGGTAGAGCAAGGCAGGGACCTGTGAGCAAGAGAGTAGTGGTAGATACATATGCAGGGTTTTGGGGAGGACAGGATCAGGTGATAGAAAAGACATGAGCGAATTAGAGTTTCAGGAAATTGATTAAAAGTATGTAGCAGTGGGGAATGATGAACTGGGTGTAGCCACTACAAAGTCCCAGATGTTAGGGTAGTGAGAGTCCCCCAGGATGCAAAAGGTTGACTTTATCTGACGTATGCAACAAGGGGGACCTGCAATCTGTATAGACACCTCCACTAGATAGACACAGCCCCACCTAGGCAAAGGGGCCACACAATCATCCTAAATTTTTTTTCTTTTTCTTTTTTTTCGGAGCTGGGGACCGAACTCAGGGCCTTGCACTTGCTAGGCAAGCGCTCTACCACTGAGCTAAATCCCCAACTCCTCATTTCAAATTTTTCACCTAGGTATGTTCAAGTCCAAAGAAAAGACAACAATAAAAAAATAGAACAGACACTGAAGGAAAGGCCATACCTTTCCTTCAGTGCTCCACCTAGGATTCCATCCCATGAGCAGATACCAAACTGAGACACTATTACTGATGTCAAGATGTGCTTACTGACAGAAGCCTGCTATTGCTATTCCCTGAGAGGTTGTACCAGCACTTGACCCATACAGCTGTAGATACTTACAGCCAACAATCAGACTGTGCCTGGGGAACCCACTGGAAGAGCTAGGTGAAGGACTGAAGGACCTGAGGGAATTCAGCCCCATAAGAAAAACATTATCAGGTTACTGGACACACAGAGCTCCGAAGAACAAAGCAAAAACTAAAGAATACACATGGAGGGAACCATGGCTCCAGATACATGGCTTTCACTGATATCAATGGGAGAGGAGGCCCCTGGTCCTGTGGAGGTTTGATATGCCAGCATAGGGGAATGTTAGAGTGGTCAGGCGGGAGTAGGGGAGAGAGTGGAGGAGCTCCCTCATAGACGCCAAGCTGAGGGGCATGGGGAGGATGGAATGGGTGATTGCGGAGGGGCAACAAGGAAGTGGATATCATTTGAAATTAAATGAATAAATTGATTAAGTTTAAAAAATCTCATGATCATCTCAGTAGATTCTGAAAAGGCCTTTGGCAAAACGTGACAGTCCATCATGTGAAACTTACACAGAGAGAAGGATACAGAAGAATACATGAACACAAAGTAATATACAGCAGTCCACTAGCCAATGTCAAACTAAATAGAGAGAAACTTAAAATAATTCCCATAAACTCTGGGGCAGGGCGTGGCTGGCCACCCTCCCCCTAACATTTCAATATAGTTCTTGAAGTTCAGGCTAGAGGAATAAGACAACTAAATGTGAAAAACGAGATATGCATTGGAAGGGAAGAAGATATCATATTGGCATTTGTGATGATATCATAGTATGTACAAGAGCCCCCAAAAATTCTATCACACAACTCCTATATTTGATAAGTACCTTCAGTAAAGTAGGAGGATACAACATTAACTAAAAAAAATCAGTACCATTCTTTTAAACAAACAATGAAGGGGCTGACAAATAAATTAGGGAAACATTGCTCTTTACAATAGCAACAAATAATATAAATGTCTTAGTGTAACTCTAAGAAAGTGAAAGATCTGTATGACAAAAATTTTAAATCTCTGAAAAAAGCAATTGAAAGATATCAGAAAGTGAATGCAATACCCATTAAAATACCAAAACAAGTCTTTACAAACCTTAACAGTGAAATTCTCAACTTCAAGTGAAAGATTTAATAAACCCAAGAAAGCTAAAACATTCCTGAACAATAACAGAATTTCGGGAGGAATCACCATCTCTGATTTACTGCTGTCCTACAGAGCTATAGCAATAAAACTACAGTATTGGTATAGGAACAGGCAGGCTGATCAATAAAATGAAATCCAAGACCCTGAAATAAACCCACACAAGTATGGATGCTTATTGTCAATAAAGTGGGCAAAATCATATGACAAAAAATAAGAAAGCATCTTGAACAGGTGGTGCTGGTTTAATTGGATATAGGCATAGGGAAGAATGCAATGAGCCTTATCTATAAACCTGTGCAAAACACATGTCCAAGTGGATCAAAGACCTCAAAATAAAACCTTATACATCAAATCTGATACAAGAAAAAGTGAGAAATAGGCTTGAGCACATTGGTACAGAAGACAACTTCCTGAGCAGAACACCAATGGTGCTCAGATATTGAGATCAACAATTAATAAATGAAACTTGATGAAACTGAAAAGCTTCTGTAAGTAAAACAAAACACTTAATAGAAATGTCTGCATACAGGTTGGAAGAGGATCTTCACCAACCCTATAGTGCACAAAAGGCTAATATTAAAATTACATAAATAACAATTGAAACTACAAGAGACCAAATATCCTAACCTAATAATGTGGTGCAGAGATAAATTCATCAGCCGAACTTTGAATGGCCAAGAGCCACTTAAAGAACTGGTCACCATCCTTGGTCATCAGGTATATCCAAATCAAAAGCACCCTGGGATTCCAACTTATGTGCATCAGTATGGATAAAATAAAAATCTAAAGTGACATCCAGCACATGGTGATGAGGATGTGGAATAGTGGGAACACTCCTCCATTGCTGCTTGGATTGAAAACTTGTACATCCATTTTCGAAATCATATTGGCAGTTTCTCAGAAAACTGGGAATCAGTTTTCATCTGGACTTAGCAAAACAACCCTGGGACACATAATCAAATGGTGACCCACCATCCCACAAGGACACTTGATGAACTATTTTAATAGTGGTTTTACCTGTAATGTCCAAGAACTGAAAACAACCTGCATGTCCCCCTACTGAAGAATGGATACAGGAAATATTGTATATCTACACAATGGAATACTCGTCAGCTATTAAGAATAAATACATTATGAATTTTGTAAGCAAATGGATGAACTTGAGAATGTTATCCTGAGTGAGGTAACCCAGAACCACAGAAAAATGTATGTCATTTATAAGTGGACATTAACCATAAAGTGCAGGATAACAGGTTGATAGGCATGAAGGAAGAAGGAGGGCCTGAGTGAGGAGGTGTGGATCTCACAAGAAGGAGAAACAAAATAGTCTAAGAAGGATGAAATGATGGAACAGGGTAAGAGAAGAGGCAGGAAAGGAGATGGAAATGCTGGTCAGGTCTAGGGAGAGGGGTTTGGAAGAGGGCTAGGAGTGAGATTACAAATTATCTGGGCAGGAGTGTCCAGGGATCTCTGGTGACTTGCTGGATGCCTGGTAAGGGAGAGGATGTGGGAGTCTACGGGGTGACTCTAGCTTAGATTCCTACTGGAGCAGAAGATGGAAATGGCCACCTCCTGTAGCAAGAAAGAACTTCTAGAAGAGGAAGAGGACATCAATGCACTCACAACACCTTCAACTCAAAATCTGTTTTGCCAATAAGTGTGCAGGGATAAAGGTAAAGCAGATATTGAGGGAACAACCAATCAATGACTGCCCCAAAGTGAGATCCATCTCATGTGACAGAGACAACCTCTGACAGTACTTACGTTACTCTGATTTACTTGCAGACAGAAAAGTAGCACACCTGTCTCTGGAGAGGCTTCACTCAGCAGCTGAAGGCCACAGTCAGTCCTCAGATGGAGCTTGGGAAGTCTTGTGGAAGAGTGGGGGAGAGTGGTGAGCAGACTAGAGGGGTTAAAAACACTTCAAGAAGTCCCCTATAATCAGATACCTTGGACCATGGAGTATGCTAGAGCCTGGGCAACCAACCCTAGGGCCAGGTGTAGCTATCTGCAGTTGGTCTCAATGTGGGTCATCTGACAAGTAGATCCAGGACTGTTTCAGTCTCTCTTGCCTGCCATGGGAACCCTTCCCCATACCTGGGCAGCCTGATTGTAAATCTGTGGGACAGGGGGTGCTTCATACTGTTGGGAGTAGATGCCCCAGGGCGGGGTGGTACCTAGGGAGTCTGCCCTTCTACAAAGAGAAGGGAGAGCATTATGATGAGAAGGATTTGTAAGGTGGCACTGGGAAAGGAGGAGGGAGAGTGGCTGGGATCAGGATGTAACCTAAATAAAGAATACAGTACTGGAATTAAGAAAGTTAGACTGGAAATTGGAAAGATTGCTCAGTGTTAAGAGAACTGATTGCTCTTCCAGAAGTCCTGAGTTCAAATGCCAGCAACCACATTGTGGCTCACAAATATCTCTGATGAGATTTGATGCCCTCTCTGGTATTTCTAAAGACAGCGACATTGTATATATGTATACAGACACACACACACACACACACACACACACACACACACACACACACACACACATATATATCAAATGAATAAATGAATAAACAAACAAACGTAGGAATTACCTGGTCTTAGATTCAGAGCAGGGAATAAAGTGTAATGAGATTATATTCAAACCCATGTCATGTACTGCCTGGATCTTTCAGATCTGCAGGAACCATCACAAGGAAGAACAAGAGAGGCTGGAAAGGGGGTCTGATCCCTGCAGCTCCTCAGTGTATACTAGCACAGCACTTGCCCTTGGGAGATGATGTCATTCATTCTTCCCGATGTTGCATCAATCAAAATTACATGCTCTGTGGATGAACCTGTAAAAGAGGACAGTTGCTTTTGGGCCAATACGGGGGATCCTTTCCTCTCAGCAAGCTCACTGCTGCCTTTTGAGGTCTCTGGATAGTGAGCAAAATGAAGACACACAGAGTAGCCTCAAGTTGAGTCAGCCAGGCCCAGGGGGCTCAGTGGTGTCTCTCAGATTCCCAGGTCCTCCCTGAGATTGAACACTCTACACAGTGTAAGAGGATTAGGGGATAACCAGGAAATGCAGTTGCTTAGGTGTCTGGCTCTGTAAGAGGGAAATAAATCACAGTGGGAAGCTTCAGGACAGTCAGGTGACCTGAGCCCTCCACAGAGTCTAAGTCCAGACTCACAGACATTCATCTGTCTACAAGTCTCCTAAACACAGGCCTTGACTGACCTGCAGTCCAGAGTATGTTATTATACAGTGTTGCTTAGAGAGAGGACATAATTTCCAATTAGGCCTTTTCTGTGTCACACTGAGACTGGGTTCATGGTACAGCTGATGCAGATGGGGACTGGCCACAAGTGGCAGTCTATCGCAGATCATGAAATAAATAAATAAATAAATAAATAAATAAATAAATAAATAAATAAATAAATATCCACTTATCTCACTGCCTGCAATCCTCATTGTCACCACAAGTGAGCGCTGCTTTGACCTTCTCAGAAATAAAAGCTGACTTCCCTCAGGGAAATGGATGGATGGATGGATGGATGGATGGATGGATGGATGGATGGATGGATGGATGGATGGATGGGTGGGTGGATGGACAGACAGAGAAGTGATTTGACTTAATCAGTTTCTTCCAGTCCTACTTTTCAGGTCAAAAACACACTGAACATGTCTGCTGCAATTGCTTGTTCTTCATTTCTGCTTTCTTTGGCTGTTCATTCAAGGCAGCTCCCTTAGAATCTGCTCATCTCAATAAAGGTCCATCTGTGGAATGTATAGCTTCTCAGTTAGGAGCTAAGGGATTCTTGGAAGGAGTTCCCAAAATCCCCTCTGGGGCAGATGCCAGTGTTCTCTACTTCAGACAGCAGCTGCATGAAGCAAACACACACCTGTCTGAACAATCCAGCTTGGGTGCACGTCACAGTGCACCTGCCCCAGGGTCCCTGTCAGTTGCACATGCCACAGGGCCACAACTACAAGATCCCTTCCCCAGGACTCATGCCCCCTTGCAACTCCCCCAGGATTCCTGCTCTGTTGTAACTGAACCAGGGTCCCTGCCCGGTTGTTCCTGGCTCACGTTTCCTACTCAGTTTTACCTGCCCCAACGACCCTGTCCCACTGCACCAGCCTCAGGGATCCTGTCCCATAGTGCCCACCATGCTGCACCTTCATGAGAGTACCTACTAACTGTTCCTAGGTGGCATTTTTCAAAATCTAATTCAAAGATCTTGCCAGTCAGAACCCATTGTCTTTGGTAACACCAAGTAGATATTTGCAGGGCTTCCTCACCTACACTTAATCAATCCCTTCTCTCAGTTATCCATGTGGAAGCAAAGAAACTAGCAGCAGAACATGGATTATTCATCCAGGATATCAGCAGCCCTAGAATTCTCATGAGATGGGCTGCTGTGACTGTGATACAGGGGTGGCAGGGAGGCTTTGACACTGAACAAGCCCAGAGTGCTGCCTCTGCTCACATTGTGCCAGCAGCTTAGCCTAACTCTAGATGTCCTAAACTCTGAGAGGAGGAAGGAGATCTTCCTACATAGAAGATGTTCTCTGAATCTGTGCTGGCCAAGGTCAAGCCAGAGTGTTTGAACATTCCAGTTCCAGCCCCTGAGGGTTCTCTCCCTGCCTGGTGTTTTGTTGTGCTTTATGTCTGGCAAGGTGAAGATGTGGCCCATACTAGGAATATCTTTGAAGACAACTGCCCTGGGTTCCCATGCTAAAATTCAATTAGGGACTGACAGGGACCTAAATACCAACAAGACAGTGCCAAGACCATGAGTTCCAAAATCAAGAGCAAATGGGGCCTTGATGGCATCCTGTGCTGATCTGACAGGAGTCAGCACACACAATTCTCCTGCACATCCAATGCCCCTTCGAAAAATACTCTGTCAAGGGTAAGTGATGCCTCATGAGAATGAACTGTCAGCGTAGGACAAGACACTTGGGACTACTGTCCTGAACTCACCAGTCTCAGATGAATGGGCTTTTAAAAGTTTTCAGGACACAGAATAGGGGTGTGTAAGCAAGTGCAGGTAATCCTTGGGAAACACATAGTTCCTGAGGAGGTTCTGAGATATGTTGGATCCACTCCTGGAAAAAGCAGCATTGTGTTCAGGGGGGTAAGAAAGCAGGAGCCTGCTGATGTTTTCACAGTATTGCATGGGAACAGTAACAATGCCCTTAGGAGCAGGATGTCCTAACACTCTCAGATCAAGCAGACAGCCTAGAGCCTATTAGGCCCATATCCCAAGAGAATACCGGTCATGTGTGAAGCTTCTATAGCCAGGAAGCTGGAGCAGGGAACATTGACATTGTCTCAGTTAGGGGATTACTGCTGAGAACAGACACACCACGACCAATGCATTCTTATAAGGACAACATTAATGGACACAGGATTGCAGGTTCATAGACTCAGTCCAGTATCATCAAGCTGGGAGCATGGCAGCATCCAGGCAGTCATGGTGCCAGAGTAAGTGAGAGGTCTACATATTCATCTGAAGGCTGCTTGGGGAAGATTGGCTTGCATGTGGATAGGAAAAGTGTTTTAAAGCCCATGCCCACAGTGACACACCTACTTTAACAAGACCACGCCTCCTAATATTGCCACTCCCTGAGCTAAGCATATACAAACCATCATAGACATCTTGCAGGAGGGTGGTACTGTTCTATCAGAGAGAAGCCTCTGCTCCCGTTAATATACTGAGGTCAACCCTGGATAGGGCTCAGAGCCCTCCACACATCCTGGGACTCAGGGAGGCATCCTATGAAAGAGCTTTTTCCTAAGGACACATGGGTGTAGGCCTCCTTTCCAGCCAGGCTGTAGGGAGTCTCCAATGCTAAACTCTGTCTTTTTGCAGAAGTGAAACAATAAAAATTCACCCTTCACAGTACAGTGAATAGCAAAAATGGTGAAAGGTATAAAAAGAACCAATTAGTACCTGAGCATGAGGATTGGTTTTATATGAAATGTGGGTGGGTGCAGTGCAGTATCCTCCTCCATATGCCCACATGTTCAGTAACTACCCTGTTCGATGCAGCTTTACACATAACCATCTGGAATCCATTCACTGAGTGACTCCATCCCTGGACTGGAAGCTACAGGTGGGACTTTTGTATCCAGGTCTCCCAGCGCAGGGACAGGGATGCATGGATAAAGTGGAGAGAAGCAGACTGGAATGGTGCAGAGGTTATCCTGCCAACCACCCCAAGCACCCAGCAGCATGACAATGTAGAACAGCGAGCAATTTCCCAGCCAGCCTCACTCCCCATAGACAGACTTCTTCCAGTCCCTCCTTATGCCAAGGAAAGAAAAGCAAAAAAAGTAGGGGCAGGGAAAGAAAAATTGCTCTACTCCCAGGAGCCAAGGACAAGCCCCTTCCCATCCTCTGATCTGTCTCCATAACCAGCCACAGCCAAGTCCTGGGCTCATCTCTAGAGGCACATGGACCCAGGCAGATGAGCCCTTGAATCACAATCGGCTCCTCAAAAGCATCCTATGGGTGTCAGTCCTAAGTCCATGAATCAGAGGTGCTCTGCACAGCTATTCAGAGAAGCCTTCTCTTGATCTCTGTGAAGATCTCTCTGTTGGATGTCAGTGGAGAGTGTCCATTCAGCATCAGTCCAGGGACTGTGGCCCTCTAATGTGTTAGCCCATGTGAACCTCCCCACAGAGCCCCACCTGTCCTTGTGCAACTCCTCCTTGATCGCCTTTTATAGGAAGATATTTAGAGTCCCTTGCAGGAGGCAGGGAAAATGGCACACAGCTGAGGGTGGTAGACAAAACTGGGAACACATCAAATATTGAGTTGGTGTGAGGCTCCCTAATCCATGCTTGGGCAGGTCTGTGCCAGCGATCCCATAAGACCCTTTGATTCTCCCCATGTACACAGCAGGAACCAATTGCCAGGCCTACCCTCTGCCCAGAGCAAAGGGAGATTGGAACTTGGATTCCAACCCTGGCCATTCCTATAATACCTGACCTTGTAACCCTTGCTCCCTTTGGGGCTCAACAGTCCCCCTCAAATGTAGACAACAATGTCTAGATGGTGTTCACAGCTTTTCTTGCCTGAAACTGTGCTTTGTTTGATACTACAAACCAGGAAGTAGGGACTTAAACTTGAGATCACTGACTCAGGCTAGGGAGGACTCCAGGGCACCTGAGCTCAGCTGCAAAGGCAGAAGCTGAACCACAGTGAGCAGAGGTGGCACATTTTCCTGTTTCTTTCCTTTTCTGCTCTCAGGCCTTTCAGTGAACTCTACAGATGAGGATCTTTCCTCCCAGGCTTAGTGTCTGCAGCCATGAGAGTCCTCTACAGGGGACTCCAAACCCCAGAAGAGTCTTCAGAAGGAAAGCGCTACACACTGCACTGCCCCCAGCACTCTGAGAAACAGAGACCCTTTCTGGGCTTGGGCCAGTCAGTGCTCAATAGTTAGCTTCTGGCTGCACTGGCTGCTCACAAATAACACAGCAGACTGGGTCCTGTGACCTAGCTGTCACAGACTGTGATTGAGAATTCATTTCAACTGTGTCAGCATAGCCACTCTGTTCCTTCTGGTCCCAGGTTGCACAGAGCTCCTTGTCCTCATACATGCCTGTTCCATCACTGGACCTTAATATTTAAAGTGAGCCCTACACTCAGGATGGACTTGGTTTTCTATACATCATGCCAACCTCTGTGTGATAGGAAGTGTCTGCCTGTATATGCATACCCCCTTATGTGCCTAGGTGTCCATGCATACCACTACCCCCTGTTCTGTCAGTGGCCATCCTCTGGACAGGTCCTCATGCCTGCATGTCAGACCACCTGTCTTCAAGCCCCAATCCCTCCCCACTCCACAGATGCTGAGCTTATGGGCTTTGCTGATGCACCCAACATTGATGGGGGTTTTGGGGATTGAAACTCAATTCCTTACCCTTGGGAGGCAAGTGCTCTGCCTATCCCTGCATCTTTGTCTCAGGTGTTTGATGATAACCTAGAGCCTTTCTGAGGATTTATGAAATCAGTGTCATCTTGATCGGTCAGTTTAGAAACACAGCTTTGTTTTTTTTTTTTTATTTTTTTTAACAGTGTACCATTAGTTTGAGGCTAATCATTCAGAATTTAATGAAAAAGTGACACCCTGAGTGTAGACATGACGACTTTGAAGCAGGAGGCATAGAAAACATTCAAAACAGAGAACTGAGGAGAGGTAAACATCTTACAGGCTTTGATTTCTAAAAGCCTTAAATCTCTCCATAGCCCACAGAAGCCAGAGCCTTGAAGCCCTTCCCAACCATGTCATGACAGGTCCTATTGTGACCTCATGAGGAGCGACTGTGAGGCGTCCCAGCCAACAGATGTTAAGCTGTTGCCAGGCCTGGATTTCTTTGAGTGCTTTGAGAGGAGGTGTGGAGTGGAGCCCTCTGCGACTTGTTTGTATCTTGTGAGCTGTGTGTGGTTGTATTGGATTTTACTGTACTGTGTATATGTGTATGTATCAGTGTGTGTAAGAGAGTGTGTGCTGACAGATTTGCCTGTGTGTGAGTGTGTGTACACTTTCGCTTGTATGTTTGTCAGTATATGTAGGAGTGTGTGAGTTTACAGGTTTGTTTGTGTGTATGTTTGTATGTGTGTACCACCTCTTTTGTGTGTGTGTGTGCCCTGTGTGTGTGTGTGTGTCTGTGATGTGCATTTTTCCAGGTTTACTTGTGTGTAAGTATGTGTGTGCCTGTTCCTACGTGATTGTGTTTTGTATGAATCTGGGCGTTTGTCTGTGTGTGTGCCTGTGTGTGTGTGTGTGTGTGTGTGTGTGTGTGTGTGTTTGTGTGTGCACGCACGTGCCCATCCCCTTTTGCCCCTTGTATCTATATTACCTGCACCTCAGTGCAAAAGAGTGTAGAGGTTAGAAGTCACCCCGGCTCCTGTTCCTGAGGAAGGTCCTCAACCTCATTTTCAAGACAGGCTCTCTCACTGGCCTGCAGCTGCCCAAGTACCTGTCTTGGGTCTCCAGTGGCTCCCAGGAATTTGATATGCCAACCCCATAATATCAGATTAAAGGCCTACGTAGACTGCTGGCTGCTTATTTATGGACTGATGTTTTTTCTATGTGTTTAAGAGATAGAATTAGGCCATATATTCTCAAGACCACTGACTATTTCCTTATTGTGGTTTTGTTTTATTTATTTATTTATTTATTTATTTATTTATTAATTATGGATTGCTGGATTCATTTTGGTGGTGGTTTTTATGTTCTCACATGCTATATTATTGCTTTGATTATTTACGGTTCTGCAGTCGGATGATTCACTCTATCTCCATTTTCAATGTCCTGCAGTTTCATCCTTTTACATTATTTCTGTTTCTCTATTTATTGAGTACAAGCAATCATTGGCTTAGACTTGATACAAATTTGCCCTTTGTGACACCTTGACTCTTCGGCCTTTGTTTAAGGTTTACTGTTCACTGATATTTAACTGCCTTATTCCTTGTGGTTGGTTAATTTTAATTTTCAGTATTTTGCTCTGGAGAGTTGTGGATTTTTGTGGATCACTAGGTACTGAAATTCAATGGAGTTTTCCCTTAAGTGTTGGCTTCTTACATTTGTTTGTTTTGTCTTATACTCAGTCTTTCTCCTCTCATTTCTTTTATCTGACCTTTTTCTTCAAACAATCCATTCACAGTATTGATCAGCTTTGGCCACCCAATCCTATTGTAGTATAACGATTTTTATTTTCATCATTACATTTAGTATTTGTGTGCTCTTGGCTTTCTCTTTTGGGGATGGTTATTTGGGTGGCTTTTACTTATGATTCTTCATATTTCCCCCTGTTCATAATTTTACTCTATTTTTCTAGTCTAGTCTTTTATTTGTTATTATTTTTTCTTTTTGTTTGGTTTGTTTCTTTTAGGTTCCACATGTGTAATTTTAGTTCCTGAATTGCTCCATCTTTTTCATTATTTGATTCCATTTGTTTGTTATTTTTAGGAAGCATTAGTACTGATAAAATGCCTACAGAGACTGAGGAGGAGTTACCACCTTCTAGTCCCGATCCCAGTATCTCTCAGGAGGGAACCTTTCATTCCCAATATAAAGTACTGAAGACTATTGGAAAAGGAAGCCATGCCAAGGTCCTCCTGGCCCACCACCAGCTCACAGGAACCCCAGTGGCTGTCAAAGTTCTCCGAAAGAACAAGCAGTGGTTCCGGCCAGCCATGACAGAAGCAAACATAATGAGAAAGATCAACCACCCCAACATTGTTTCTCTCTTACAAGTCATTGAAAACAAAACTAGAATATACCTCATAATGGAGCTGGTGGAAGGCCAACAACTCTACCATTACATCAGAGAGTCAGGGCACATAGAGGAGGATGAGGCCCGGCAAATATTTGAACAGATATTATCAGCAGTGAGCTACTGCCATGGAAAGGGGATTGTTCACCGAGACCTGAAAGTGGACAATATAATGATTGATAAAAACAAAAAGGTCAAAGTCATCGACTTTGGGCTTAGCACCAAAACACAACCTGGACAAATGCTAAACCAGCACTGCGGTGCGTATTCTTTTGGTTCCCCGGAACGCTTCCTTGGACTTCTGTATGACGGGATGAAGAATGATCTGTGGAAAATAGGAGTGGTCTTGTATTATATGGTAGTGGGAAAGCTCCCATTTGATTCTGTGATCATCCAAGAATTACAAAAAAAAGTTGTTGCAGGGGTGTATCCTGCCCCCTGTGGGGTTTCAGAAGACCTGGAGAACCTCCTTAGTCAATTACTAACAGTAAATCCAATGTATAGACCAACAGACAGCGAGGTGATGAAACAAGCCTGGTTCAAAGAACACGGGAAGGGGTTCACAGTTCGTTGTGAAGAACTGCTTCCCCTCAGGCCAGACCCTGAAATTTTGGGTGCGATCAAATGCATGGGATTTCAAGCGTCTGTAATAAAATACTCCCTAATAAAAAGAAAATATAATGAGGAAATGGCAACTTATTGCTTCCTACAACAGCAGGCTCTCCCGGGGTATGGCTGCACAGCCCAGGCACAGCAAGTGAGTCCTATTGCAGCCCCATTTCCTAGCCTTCACCCTGCTGCTGCTTTTAGATTACAAGGAAGAGGAGTGGAAGCCTGCCAGTCCTAGGCACCTTGCAGGTGTCATTCTCCCAAGGTCACGTATCTCATTATGGCCAGAAAGTTCATCCAAAAGGAGGAAGAAGGTCCACTGTGGCTGGTCGTCTCAGGCCACTACCGATGACACCTACACAGGACCACTATCACAAATGTGCCATGAGTGTCCCATACATTCAAACAACAAGCATCTTCAGTGAGAAGAGTAGCAACAAGGAAATAAAAGAAGATAATCTACTCTCCCACAGAGCCCCATTAGAGGATAAGCCCATCTCCAGCAGGGTCGGGCACAGAGGTTTTAAGGGGTGTACCAGGAATATAGCAAATGCCCTGATAAAGCTTTGTTGCTGCTTGCCAAGGAGAAAGAAACCTCGCCTGGGGCAGAACAGAATCTCACCCCAGAAATGAGCCACAGGGAGAGTCCAGATAACAAGCAGCAGGCACAGCCCAGGTACCTTCGTGCTTTGTCCTTTCTAGTTTGCTCTATGCTGGTCCTTCCTCTTGTCTCTGGTTTCCATTTTCCCCACAATTCTTACCTTGTATATTCTGTAAGTTCTTTTATGAGGTTTCCGCAACACCAAGCCTTCTCCCTCTTCTTGATTTCTCCTCTTCCCAGCAGGGACTCAATATGAATTCCCCACTCTACAGAGTTTTCTTGTTGACCCATCCCTTCAGATGGAATCCAGCTCCCCCTTAGGCCAATAGCTCCCACAGGGTGAGGACTAGAGATTCATGGGCTCATGGACTCATCCATGGGCTACTGGTTCTAGCACATGTGGTCATCAATCACAAGTGCTGCAGAACAGAGTCTTATGTTTTCAAATGTAACATCCCACTCCAGTAAGCCTTAAAATTAATAACAAGGTTTGTCACTGAATAAGTATCAACAACCTAGTTTGTGGGTTATTGTTGATGGTCAGAATCCTGCATGCATGCATATTGTTTTGCATACTGATTTTTTCATTCCTAAGACCTAGCAATTCATATATATGGTTACATATATATATATATATATATATATATATATATATATATATGTAACATTTCTAAATGATTTCTTTCAAAAATCTTAACTGAGAAGTAGAAGACAAGATTTAATAAAATAATAAGGCAATCAAAGCTCCAAATGGTAATCTAAGTATTCTACCACATAGTATTTTTGCTTAGAATAAATTGACTTTTTTTCTCTCACAGTGCCATCTTGAAATTCTGTCATGTCCTGAGAATAAACAGGAGGTGATTTCAGACACATGGCCAATGAAAAGACACCAGCAGAAGCTACAGCACCAACAGGTGAAACAGCAATAGCACCAGCAGCATTAGCAGCAGAAGGAGGAGGAGGAGAAAGAGGAGGAAGAGGAGGATTCCCCAACACCAAGCCTCCTCCCTCCTCTTGATTTCTCCTCTTCCCAGCAGGGACCCAATATGAATGATGAGTTCCCCACTCTACAGAGTTGTCTTGTTGACCCATCCCTTCAGATGGACTCCATCTCCCTCTTAGGCCAATAGCTCCACAGGGTGAGAACTAGAGGGTCATGGGATCATGGACTCTTCCATGGGCTACTAATCCATAGAGAAACGGGCCTGTAATACCAGACACTCAAGACACACAGTAGGTAGGGGGATCAGAACTTCAAGGCTAGCCTGGTCTACATCATTAGTTTAAGATCAGCTTGGACAACTTAGTGACACCCTTTTTCTAGAGGTGAGAGGGCTAAGGCTACTAACTCAGTGGTAGAGTACTCGGGGGGAAACAGACTGCTGTCCATTGATACCTCTCCTTCCTTGCTCGGAAATACACAATGGTATTAGAAGAGTCAAAGGTTCCTGGCCTAGCATCCACTATTCTATTTGCTACATCATTAAGGGTGCAGTCTTTGGGGTGGAGTTTTTGGTATTTTGGTCAGGGATCAAATCTATGAAATAAAACTTAAGCAATACTCTCATTGCTGTCAGAGTGGGAGGTGGATGATAAATGCTTGCCCACCTGCATCAGTACAAAGCTGGTTCCTTGGACTCCCTGCAAACACATCACTGCTAACTATGTGCCTGGTATAGGCTTTTCCAGGACTATCCATAGCTTGAAAACCTTCCCTGCTATGGACCCTTGTGTGGGCATCCTGCCTTTCTCAGTCTCAGAATGGAGCAAAGATCCCCTGCTCACCTCTAGGCTCACAGGTCAGGGGCCTCTTCCATCCCATAATGAACAAGACTGGCACAGCTGCACACACCTTGGAAAAAGAATGTATTGGCAACCCTTAACAAAAAAGATAGTTCTTACTTTCGATTATGGCATTCTATAAAATACGGGTATTTCCTGGTATAATTACACATGTCATTGATTGTGTGTGTGCGTATGTTTTTTGAGGTTGGAGGGGGATAATTCATTTCTCTAAGCCCCTTCCTCAATGCTGGGTGATAAACATTGACTCTCATATAGATTTTAATAATTATACATTTATTTATATATTTTTAAGATTCGTTTATTTTTCCAACTTTTGTAGCTCTTTCTGTGTGTGTGTGTGTGTGTGTGTGTGTGTGTGTGGGTATGTGTGTGTAATTAGATATAATACTCAGGGTCAGTAATCCTACCCTTGAGCTACCTTATAACTTTTTATGTTTTAAACAGCTTTATTATGATATCTTTGATATATAAAGCTGATATGTGCTAGAGGTGAGCATATTGATGTTCTTAAAGACATGTTCTTCCTCAGATACAGAACGAGAGCTGGCTAAAATCCTTGCTACTCCTGCAGATTAACCTTGTCATGCACTGAAGCAATGGGGCACATACTAAGCACACTCCCTGAGCTGCTTCCTAGGTTGGTAGCACTGGCTCCATCCCAGGCACAGCTGGAGTGGGCAGCTGTAAGGTTGAGGACCTGCACTCAGGACACTGGGCTCCAGGAGCACCTCACCTGCTGGTCATCCTGTGTACCTCTGAATGTCACTCCTGGGTTCTCACTGCCTGGCACTTAACCATAGACACCACTGTAGAACTGTCTAAGGCCAGAAGGGCAAAAACATTGTTGTTATAAATTTCTACTATGGAAACATCAAATGTTGTGCTTCTTGAACAGTTTTATGAAATGAACCTGGGAGAAACGCAAGAAATATGGCCTGAAGTCTCTTCTGGAACTGCCACTCCAGCATAAGCGTCCACAGGCAGTCACTCTCCTCTGCACTACCGTCCCCCTTGTTTTGCAACTCATGGATCTCCTTGCTTAGCATATCCACAAGGTGCATTTGCTGTTGCTTCTCCAGCTTCTTCCTGACATCTTATTTTTATGGGTCTGGAGACAGACTCCCCAGAGGACAACTCCTCTTTACTGATAGTTATGAACTGCAGATCCCTGTGCTCAATAGTGGGGGGCTGCTGCGGGGACTACAACACCAGAATGACTGTTTCTTGGGGCCTCTGCAGTGTGGAAGGTTTTCCTGGTTTGGTCGGTGTGGTCAAAGTTGAGAAGGAAGCAAGTTCAGGGAATGAGAGTGCATCTGTCGCCCTTTCCTCTCCTGCTCCCTGTGCTTCCTCTCTGCTTCCTTGTCCAGGCAGGCCTTCTATATCTCAGACCACCACTGCTGCTCCACACTCTTTTTTCCCAGCCACCTGTGCAGACTGGGATGCTGCCTTGTTTGCAGAAGGAGGGGGGAGTGGCAAATCCACTGAAATGCCACCAATATCTGGTGTAGTGGACCTGTGGTAGAGGAGGTGGTGGAGGGAGGTCTGTTCATATGGGCTGGGAGACAGTGACAGTGGTGGGCAGCACCTCTGCTGGGGTTTCCCAATGGCCAGGACCACTCTTGGTCAGAGTGGAAGCAGGGGCAACTGACTTGGAGGAATGGTTCAGGTTCTCCTGGCTGCATGTGCTAGATTCCACTGAGGACCTCTGGATCCACATATCACTGTCACACTAGAGACCCTTGCCAGCCTCTACTCAATGGAGCTCAAGTAGGTAAAACTTCCTGAAGCTCTTCCTTGGAAGGGGTAAGAGGCTAAGAAAAGAAAAGAGGAAGCTATACTACTTCAGGGACTCACCAGAGATATTAGCAAAATTTCATGCATGTTTCTTCCTCACAGAAGAGGTAACAAAAACTGGGGAATGGTTATATAACCAGACCTGACACTGCTTTATGGCTCACTGGCCAAGTAGCCAGCTGTTCTTGTGTCTACAAAGGAATAAAAAGATTTTTTCTATACACTGATGCATGCCGTTTGTTGCATTGTCACTCCTGAAATTTAGCTCCTAACTTCAGGTCTAGGTAGAGGGGTCTGTTCTTGTGAAATGTAAAGAAGTAAACAATCAGATGCTTAAATGGCATACTTTTTCCTCAGGTATCTGTTTTACAATCTTTTAAAAAGCATTCATGGGAGTTGACACCCTGAAACAAGCTTTGCCATTTCAGGAAAAGTGTGATGGAGGGAAGATTTGTATGGTGGGTTACTGGGAAGACAGGATTGTAAAGGAAATAAATAAATGGTTTTCTAAAAAGCATGTATTTTAAATGCCCTGCTAAAAACTATAATTTTGACACTATGCTTTCAATAAAAAACATTTCACATTTTCTTATTTACTCATTTAAACTAATTCTCATTTTCCCAGATTCATTAATTTAGTATTAATTTACTTGAGTAGCGTAATAAAAATAAAACTGAAAAAATAAAAAGTAAAAATAAAAGCTGAGTCAGGGTCAGAAGAGGGTTCACAATACTGCACCTAACAGACTGTGAATATATCTAGTAAACCGTACCATCAGATCTGATCTGTATCATGATCCAGAAGTATTTCTCAGCATCATGAACTCAGTCTCAACTAACTTCTTCCTTGAAAAGCTGAGCAAGAGCTGTGGTAGGAGCTACTACATGGGACTTTTAGGGTCTCACTTTATAAAAATAATTTATGTGTATGAGTGTTTGCCCAGCATGTGTGCACATGAATGCTTGACTGGTGTCCAAAGAACTTAGAAGAAGGTTTCAAATCCCCTGAAATTAGAGGTTTAGGCAGTTGTGAGCTAACACTGGTGTTGTAAAATACTGAACCATCTTTCCAGCCCCAGATTTTGATAACTTTTAGGAGGAGCCATATCTCAATACAGGATTACTATATGTTGGCTAACCTGGCTTGAGTCACTAGCTCTTACCTCTCTGCACCATGGAGGACAATGGCTGGGTAAGAAAAGTGGACAGGCAGTGAGAGAGGATGCCTTGATTTGCAACTTCCAGTGTAACCATGGAACTGGTTGTAGTCATGAGTTCTGCTGCCCTAGGAAGAAAATATAAAGAAACAGCGCTCACTGTCATAGAGGAGTCTATGTTCAGAATACTTGTGCTTAGGTTCCTCAGCCTGGTTGCTGTTTGGGGAAATAAACCAGACTTTCAGAAGATTATGTCCTGTCCACATCACTTATGATAATTAATTATAAAACAGGTAAATATATTCTATTCTAGAACATTAACATTAAGATATTTAAAGATTTTACAAGCTCTAAGTATATGTGTACATATTTATATAATTATTTAATAAAATGTTCTATACTAATATACATTCTTATGAGTGAACCCAAAATGAGATTCATGTGCTCTAAGAAATGGGGTTATAGTGAAGGTAAGCTTTTACCTTCACAAAGAGCTTTTACATCACTTCTTTTTGAATTCAAATTTCAAAATTAAATGCAAACTATCACTTCAATACACTAAAACTAACCAATTAGTTGACGCGTTTAAGTGACCAATTAGTCATACCTTTCCTGAGAAAGTCCAACCAGACTAAATTCATCCACAATGAGGAGTTGGTCATGGGCACCTAGTTGTCCAACCTGAGCCACCAGAAGGGTGTAGGGAGAAAAGAAAAAAGGCAGCGTCACTGGTTGCTGCCGCTGCGGAGAGCTCATAGGCAGCACCCCACGAGCAAACTTGAGCCTCGGGACCACAGGTAAGACCAACTTTTCTGCTGCAAGAGACCTGCCTGGTGAACTCAGGACACACAAAGGCAAAAATCCTCTAGGACCAGGCACTTCCGGGGTTTACCGAGAGTCCCAAACCCGCGGATCCCGAAACGCAGCAACTCTCTGCTCCCAAACCCCATGGGAGAGAGACCTCACTGCCTGGTCAGGTGGGCACTCCTAAGGCTGCAGAGCAGAAGAGACCACCAACACTGCTCACCCCTGCCCACATCCCTGGCCCAATACGAAACTGTTTAAGGCCTCTGTGTTCCCGCAGATGAGGGCCCAGATTCAGCAGGACCGCTGCGTCTGAGACACCACCAGAACCTGAAGGGACAGACCGGATAAACAGTTCTCTGCACCCAAATCCCGTGGGAGGGAGAGCTAAACCTTCAGAGAGGCAGACATGCCTGGGAAACCAGAAGAGACTGCACTCTGCACATATCTCTGACGCCAGAGGAAAACACCAAACTCCATCTGGAACCCTGGTGAACGGAAGCATCCAGAAAGGGCACCCCAGATCTTCCTGGTTGCTGCCGCCGCAGAGAGCTCATAAGCAACTCCCCACGAGCAAACTTGAGCCCCAGGACCACAGGTAAGACCAACTTTTCTGCTGTAAGTGACCTGCCTGGTGAACTCCAGACACAGGCCCACAGGAACACCTGAAGACCTATAGATAGGAAAAACTACACGCCCGAAGGCAGAACACTCTGTCCCCATAACTGGCTGAAAGAAAACAGGAAAACAGGTCTACAGCACTCCTGACACACAGGCTTATAGGACAATCTAGCCACTGTCAGAAATAGCAGAACAAAGTAACACTAGAGATAAACTGATGGCGAGGCAAGCACAGGAACCCAAGCAACAGAAACCAAGACTACATGGCAGCATCGGAGCCCAATTCTACCATCAAAACAAACAAGGAATATCCAAACACACCAGAAAAGCAAGATCTAGTTTCAAAATCATATTTGATCATGATGCTGGAGGACTTCAAGAAAGACGTGAAGAACTCCCTTAGAGAAACACAGGAAAACATTAATAAACAAGTAGAAGCCTACAGAGAGGAATCACAAAAATCCCTGAAAGAATTCCAGGAAAATATAAATAAACAAGTAGAAGCCCATAGAGAGGAGTCACAAAAATCCCTGAAAGAATTCCAGGAAAACACAATCAAACAGTTGAAGGAATTAAAAATGGAAATAGAAGCAATCAAGAAAGAACACATGGAAACAACCCTGGATATAGAAAACCAAAAGAAGAGACAAGGAGCTGTAGATACGAGCTTCACCAACAGAATACAAGAGATGGAAGAGAGAATCTCAGGAGCAGAAGATTCCATAGAAATCATTGACTCAACTGTCAAAGATAATGTAAAGCGGAAAAAGCTACTGGTCCAAAACATACAGGAAATCCAGGACTCAATGAGAAGATCAAACCTAAGGACAATAGGTATAGAAGAGAGTGAAGACTCCCAGCACAAAGGACCAGTAAATATCTTCAACAAAATCATAGAAGAAAACTTCCCTAACCTAAACAAAGAGATACCCATAGGCATACACGAAGCCTACAGAACTCCAAATGGATTGGACCAGAAAAGAAACACCTCCCGTCACATAATAGTCAAAACACCAAACACACAAAATAAAGAAAGAATATTAAAAGCAGTAAGGGAAAAAGGTCAAGTAACATATAAAGGCAGACCTATCAGAATCACACCAGACTTTTCATCAGAAACTATGAAAGCCAGAAGATCCTGGACAGTTGTCATACAGACCCTAAGAGAACACAAATGTCAGCCCAGGTTACTGTATCCTGCAAAACTCCCACTTAACATAGATGGAGAAACCAAGATATTCCAGGACAAAAACAAATTTACACAATATCTTTCTACAAATCCAGCACTACGAAGGATAATAAATGGTAAAGCCCAAAATAAGGAGGCAAGCTATACCCTAGAAGAAGCAATAAACTAATCGTCTTGGCAACAAAACAAAGAGAAGAAAAGCACAAAAACCTAACCTCATATCCAAATATAAATATAACAGGAAGCAATAATCACTATTCATTAATATCTATCAACATCAGTGGCCTCAACTCCCCAATAAAAAGACATAGATTAACAAACTGGATACGCAACGAGGACCCTGCATTCTGCTGCCTACAGGAAACACACCTCAGAGACAAAGACACACACTACCTCAGAGTGAAAGGCTGGAAAACAACTTTCCAAGCAAATGGTCGGAAGAAGCAAGCTGGCATAGCCATTCTAATATCACATACAATCAATTTTCAACTAAAAGTCATCAAAAAAGATAAGGAAGGACACTTCATATTCATCAAAGGAAAAATCCACCAAGATGAACTCTCAATCCTAAATATCTGGGCCCCAAATACAAGGGCACCTACATACGTAAAAGAAACCATACTAAAGCTCAAAACACACATTGCACCTCACACAATAATAGGAGATTTCAACACCCCCACTCTCATCAATGGACAGATCATGGAAACCGAAATTAAACAGAGACGTAGACAGACTAAGAGAAGTCATGAGCCAAATGGACTTAACAGATATTTATAGAACATTCTATCCTAAAGCAAAAGGATATACCTTCTTCTCAGCTCCTCATGGCACTTCCTCCAAAACTGACCATATAATTGGTCAAAAAACGGACCTCAACAGGTACACAAAGATAGAAATGATCCCATGCGTGCTATCGGACCACCACGGCCTAAAACTGGTCTTCAATAACAATAAAGGAAGAATGCCCACATATATGTGGAAATTGAACAATGCTCTATTCAATGATAACCTTGTCAAGGAAGAAATAAAGAAAGAAATTAAAGACTTTTTAGAATTTAATGAAAATGAAGGTACAACATACCCAAACTTATGGGACACAATGAAAGCTGTGCTATAGAGGAAAACTCAGAGCGCTGAGTGCCTGCAGAAAGAAACAGGAAAGAGCATATGTCAGCAGCTTGACAGCACACCTAAAAGCTCTAGAACAAAAAGAAGCAAATACACCCAGGAGGAGTAGAAGGCAGGAAATAATCAAGCTCAGAGCTGAAATCAACCAAATAGAAACAAAAAGGAAAATAGAAAGAATCAACAGAACCAACAGTTGGTTCTTTGAGAAAATCAGCAAGATAGATAAACCCTTAGCCAGACTAACGAGAGGACACAGAGAGTGTGTCCAAATTAATAAAATCAGAAATGAAAAGGGAGACATAACTACAGATTCAGAGGAAATTCTAAAAATCATCAGATCTTATTATAAAAGCCTATATTCAACAAAACTTGAAAATCTGCAGGAAATGGACAATTTCCAAGACAGATACCAGGGACCGAAGTTAAATCAGGAACAGATAAACCAGTTAAACAACCCCATAACTCCTAAGGAAATAGAAGCAGTCATTAAAGGTCTCCCAACCAAAAAGAGCCCAGGTCCAGAAGGGTTTAGTGCAGAATTCTATCAGACCTTCATAGAAGACCTCATACCAATATTATCCAAACTATTCCACAAAATTGAAACAGATGGATCACTACCGAATTCCTTCTATGAAGCCACAATTACTCTTATACCTAAACCACACAAAGTCCCAACAAAGAAAGAGAACTTCAGACCAAGTTCCCTTATGAATATCGACGCAAAAATACTCAATAAAATTCTGGCAAACTGAATCCAAGAGCACATCAAAACAATCATCCAACATGATCAAGTAGGCTTCATCCCAGGCATGCAGGGATGGTTTAATATACGGAAAACCATCAACGTGATCCATTATATAAACAAACTGAAAGAACAAAACCACATGATCATTTCATTAGATGCTGAGAAAGCATTTGACAAAATTCAACACCCCTTCATGCTAAAAGTCCTGGAAAGAATAGGAATTCAAGGCCCATACCTAAACATAGTAAAAGCCATATACAGCAAACCAGTTGCTAACATTAAACTAAATGGAGAGAATCTTGAAGCAATCCCACTAAAATCAGGGACTAGACAAGGCTGTCCACTCTCTCCCTACTTATTCAATATAGTTCTTGAAGTTCTAGCCAGAGCAATCAGACAACAAGAGGAGGTCAAGGGGATACAGGTTGGAAAAGAAGAAGTCAAAATATCACTATTTGCAGATGATATGATAGTATATTTAAGTGATCCCAAAAGTTCCACCAGAGAACTACTAAAGCTGATAAACAATTTCAGCAAAGTGGCTGGGTATAAAATTAACTCAAATAAATCAGTAGCCTTCCTCTACACAAAAGAGAAACAAGCCGAGAAAGAAATTAGGGAAACACCACCCTTCATAATAGACCCAAATACCAAAGTACCTCGGTGTGACGTTAACCAAGCAAGTAAAGATTTGTACAATAAGAACTTCAAGACGCTGAAGAAAGAAATTGAAGAAGACCACAGAAGATGGAAAGATCTCCCATGCTCATGGATTGGCAGGATTAATATAGTAAAAATTGCCATTTTACCAAAAGCGATCTACAGATGCAATGCAATCCCCATCAAAATACCAATACAATTCTTCAAAGAGTTAGACAGAACAATTTTCAAATTCATCTGGAATAACAAAAAACCCAGGATAGCTAAAACTATCATCAACAATAAAAGGACTTCAGGGGGAATCACTATCCCTGAACTCAAGCAGTATTACAGAGCAATAGTGATAAAAACTGCATGGTATTGGTACAGAGACAGACAGATACATCAATGGAACAGATTTGAAGACCCAGAAATGAACCCACACACCTATGGGCACTTGATTTTTGACAAGGGAGCCAAAACCATCAAATGGAAAAAAGATAGCATTTCCAGCAAATGGTGCTGGTTCAACTGGAGGTCCACATGTAGAAGAATGCAGATCGATCCATGCTTATCACCCTGTACAAAGCTTAAGTCCAAGTGGATCAAGGACCTCCATATAAAACCAGATACACTCAAACTAATAGAAGAAAAACTAGGGAAGCATCTGGAACACATGGGCACTGGAAAAAATTTCCTGAACAAAACACCAATGGCTTATGCTCTAAGATCAAGAATCGACAAATGGGATCTCATAAAACTGCAAAGCTTCTGTAAGGCAAAGGACACTGTGGTTAGGACAAAACGGCAACCAACAGATTGGGAAAAGATCTTTACCAATCCTACAACAGATAGTGGCCTTATATCCAAAATATACAAAGAACTCAAGAAATTAGACCGCAGGGAGACAAATAACCCTATTAAAAATGGGGTTCAGAGCTAAACAAAGAATTCACAGTTGAGGAATGCCGAATGGCTGAGAAACACCTAAAGAAATGTTCAACATTTTAGTCATAAGGGAAACGCAAACCAAAACAACCCTGAGATTTCACCTCACACCAGTGAGAATGGCTAAGATCAAAAACTCAGGTGACAGCAGATGCTGGCGAGGATGTGGAGAAAGAGGAACACTCCTCCATTGTTGGTGGGATTGCAGATTGGTAAAACCATTCTGGAAATCAGTCTGGAGGTTCCTCAGAAAATTGGACATTGAACTGCCTGAGGATCCAGCTATACCTCTCTTGGGCATATACCCCAAAAATGCCCCAACATATAAAAAAGACACGTGCTCCACTATGTTCATCGCAGCCTTTATTTATAATAGCCAGAAGCTGGAAAGAACCCAGATGCCCTTCAACAGAGGAATGGATACAGAAAACGTGGTACATCTACACAATGGAATATCACTCAGCTATCAAAAACAATGACTTTATGAAATTCGTAGGCAAACGTGTGTAACTGGAAAATATCATCCTGAGTGAGTTAACCCAATCACAGAAAAACACACATGGTATGCACTCACTGATAAGTGGCTATTAGCCCAAATGCTTGAATTACCCTAGATGCCTAGAACAAATGAAACTCAAGACATATGATCAAAATGTGAATGCTTCACTCCTTCTTTAAAAGGGGAACAAGAATACACTTGACAGGGAATAGAGAGACAAAGATTAAAGCAGACACAGAAGGAACACCCATTCAGAGCCTTCCCCACATGTGGCCCATACATATACAGCCATCCAGTTAGACAAGATGGATGAAGCAAATAAGTGCAGGCTGACAGCCGGATGTAGATCGCTCCTGAGAGACACAGCCAGAATACAGCAAACACAGAGGCGAATGCCAGCAGCAAACCACTGAACTGAGAATAGGACCCCCGTTGAAGGAATCAGAGAAAGAATTGGAAGAGCTTGAAGTGGCTCGAGACCCCATATGAACAACAATGCCAAGCAACTAGAGCTTCCAGGGACTAAGCCACTACCTAAATACTATACATGGACTGACCCTGGACTCTGACCTCATAGGTAGCAATGAATATCCTAGTAAGAGCACCAATGGAAGGGGAAGCCCTGGGTCCTGCTAAGACTGAACCCCCGGTGAACTAGATTGTTGGGGGGAGGGTGGCAATGTGGGGAGGATGGGGAGGGGAACACCAATAAAGAAGGGGAGGGGGGAGGGGGATGTTTGCCCGGAAACCGGGAAAGGGAATAACACTAGAAATGTAAATAAGAAATACTCAAATTAATAAAAAAAAAAAAACAGTGGGGAAAAAAGGCAGCATCAATGCACAGCAGCATTCCTCACACCACACAGTCCGTGCACAGCAGCATCCCTCACACCACACAGTCAGTACACAGCATCATTCCTCACACCACACAGTCAGTGCACAGCCGCATTCCTCACACCACACAGTCAGTGCACAGCAGCATTCCTCACACCACACAGTCAGTGCTCAGCAGCATTCCTCACACCACACAGTCAGTGCTCAGCAGTATTCCTCACACCACACAGTCAGTGCACAGCAGCATTCCTCACACAACACAGTCAGTGCACAGCAGCATTCCTCACACAACACAGTCAGTGCACAGCAGCATTCCTCACACCATATTCAATGAACTGCAGTGTTCTTCACACCACAGGGCATCCACAGCCATGAGCATCTGCACACTTTTTCACAAAGGTCGAGTGCAGAATGTCCTTCACTGATTCCTTTAAAACAAATACTGGCCACATCTGCAACACTGCCTTGGACAACGACTTAACATACATTTCCAGTTTATACCGGCCAGCACCCTATGCAAAAACAAGGTCAGAACAGCACAATGAAATCACACAGCAGGAAATGAGCAAAATCCTACCCACATATACCCTGGAATCTTGACTAGTTAGGAAAATTTCTATTTTATGGTTCCAAACTTCTAAGAAAAATACTCCTGTAAAATGGACAATTGGGTCAGAAAATGCCTATGGACTTGGAATACTCAAAATGATTATTTATAAAGTCTAAAACAGCTACAAATCTAAAGGAATGAGAAACATAACAAGTGACCAGCCCTTACCCACATCAGGACAGAAAACCAGCTTGGAACTATATAATGCCGCATCTGCCTTCTCTATCTTCCATTTAAACATAATTTATAAATTTTAAAACAAGAAATTAACTTCTTGGAGGAAGCAGTTAACAGCATTTTGTAAGGAAATATTATCAAGAAAGTACTCTACTGGAATTCATACCCTGGAAGTGAACAGTCAAATGCACTTACAATAGCATTCTATGGAAAGCTAATGAAATGTTTGAGAAAAATCTTAGGTATTGTATATAATTTCAGGATCATCAATATTCTGCTTAGAGATCATAATATAACAACAAAAGAGTTTTTGGATCCCATAGGGAAATATTATACAATGCAGTCATGTGCATGAAGCCTTACCCGGACATTACTGGAATTAGCAAACATTATGTGTATACTTTTGTACTAACAATAAAAATAACTTACCTTAATAACTGTGAGATAGTATATCATATAATAATGTATCATAAAAAGTGACTTCAAGAAATGAAGAAAAATTTCTAAAGAAGGAATCAAGAAGATGTTATTTTATATGCACACCATCTGTATTTCCACCCAGTAGTTAACATTTTAGTTTACCTTTTTCATTGGTGAGACTGGTCCATTTTCTCCCCTGCAGTAGGGAGTAGGGACAAGGCAGCAGTCATCAAGTATGCAGTGTGTTACTGTTTCATAGGCATACAACCTGTGTTTTATTTACATATAAATATATGGATGTGTGTAATAAAATTATGAATAAAATAATAAATTACATTGTACATTAATATATAAATAGAAATTATATATTATAAAAGAGAATTGTCTTATATAGGGTTCTTTAGAGTCACAGAACTTATGGGTAATCTCTGTACAGAGAGACAATTTGTTGATGACTTGCAATCTGTAGTCCAACTCCCCAACCATGATCAGCAGCAGGTATGAATGGGAGTCCAAGGATCTAGCAGTGGCTCAGTCCCACAAGGCAGGCAGACAGGCAGGTGAAAAAGAGAGACTCTTCCTTCTTCCAATGTCCTCATGTAAATCCCCAGCAGAAGTTGTGTCCCAGGTTAAAGGTGCATACAACCACAGCTGGATCTGGGACTTGCTTTGTCCCAGGTGACCTTGAACTCAGAGACCTCCTTGCCTTAAGCTCCTGAGATTCCTAGCCACTTTGCCTCATGATCTCCATGCCAAGATGCAGTTCAGAAACTTGTATCTCCCAGCCTCAACATCAGGATCAAAGGTGAGCTTTACAATTCTGGGTTGTAGTTCATTCCACTTATAGTCAAGTTCACAACCAGGAATAGCCACTACGAGTATATACGATGTGTCATTATACATGCACTATATATATATATATATATATATATATATATATATATATATATATATATACACATATACATATACATATATATGTATACATATAAATTTGAAAACACCACAACATTTTATTAGTATATGTTAACCGAGTAAAGTGACAGATGTGGCATTTGTCTGCACATCATGCATGGGTGGGAGAAGAAATTATAAGCCCTTGCATCAAATGAGGAGCTGCAGTTAACAGCAGCTGATAGAAATTCATTCTTCCTTGGGGGAAGGCCATTGGTACGACTCCCAGTGAACAGCTGTATACACAGTATGCAAGCCCGACCAGGTCTAACAGGGCTTAATGAGATACAAAAAAATGTGTTTATGTGTATTTCTGTACACACACACACACACAAACACACACACACACACACACACACACACACACACACAGAGGGGTGGTTTAGTGGTGCTGACTTTTAACCCAGGATCTGATTCCGGTGGACCTCTGTGAGTTCTAGACTAATCTGATTTACACAGCCAGTCCCAGACTAACCAGGGCTATAGAGTCAAAAGGGGGATTCTGAGAGGAATCTTTTAGAATTTGGAGGAGAGAAGTTAGGGTTGATAAGACCATATTTTACTGTATAGATGTATGGAAATTTAAATAAGTGAGAAAATACATGAAGTAACTGAGAGGAAAAAAGTACACTCAATAATGGCAACTTTTTGAACTGACTTTTGTCCAGTTACTTGGCAAAGCAGAAATAAATATGCCTTTAACTGATTTCATCTATGGCAATGACACTTTCCTTGAGTCAAAACACTTAACATAGATGATTGGAAATGACCTTGAAATCACAGTTACCCTCAGCATCCATGGGCTACATTGAAAATTTATAGTTCTGATTAAGAAGCTGGAAGAAATTTCATAACTTTGTATTATCCACTGCGGATTATTTTATAGATCTATAGAATTCCACAACTCAGCTGTTAATTCATTCAATTCTCCCAGTAAACATCCATGATACAGTAATGATGCCCTAATCTCTTTGAACAGGTGCTCTGGTGCAGAGTTTGCCTGAGATAGCCCAACAGCTGCATCCTCTCTTGTCTCCTTCTAGAGAGCTTCATGACTCTGCTGAACAGAATATAAAGTTGGTTATTTGTTTGGATTTTACTTGGGATTTTTGTTTTTAGCCTTTTCCCTGATATCTTTCCATGATATATATTCTATTTTTCTAACTTTGATTTTAGTTCATTTCAAGCACATTATGCTACATGCAATTTTAAAATAACCCAGCACTAAGTCTGGCTAAACACAGGCATCAGAGTTTCACGCAGCCTCCATGGCTACTTCTATGCACTTGTTACTCTGCATCCTAAGGCTCGATTGCTAAGCCGATTGTGAACCAGTTTAACATAAAATACCTTGACTACTCAAGATGAAATTGCTCTTTGTTTGAGCATGTGAAAAGATAGTCTTTTTATGAGCCAAATTTAATAATAACCAATCATAAGTCTTTGCTCATGCCTTGTGAAGGATGGCATAAGGAATCTTTACCTTTCTTGTTTGGTTCTCTAGAATTTTCTAGTTCTTCAGGGTGGCTCCCTCTGCCCTTTCTGATCCAGAGAACTCTGGAAGGAGTCCAGGGCCTAATTACTTTTCCTATAAGCAGAAACATAAGGTCTTTCTCCCAAACTAGCATGTCCTTTAGCCAGTAACCAGAAAGATTTTTAGCTTGACATCTTTCCCAGAAAAATAGTAAAATAACCAGAAAATTCAAAAAAACACACATTTTGAAAATTAACTTCTCAACAAAGTAACTAAACCAAACAAGCACAGTAGAAACCTTTCTTTCCGGCCTTTTCTAATCTGCCAGGCCAGGATATTGAACCCACTTTTGAGAGAACAGGAACATCCTGTGAGACACTGAGACTTTCCTAGAGGATTTTATCCTCATCCAATCTCTGTTGTCTGCTTTGCAGGTTGTAGTTTTTCTGTTAGCTCAGCTTCTCCCTGCACAGCAGGAGCTCCCAGATAATCTGGGCCCATTTTCCCTGAGTTAGCTCTGAACCTCAGGAGGAATTCCCCAGGTGACTGAGGCCAAAATTGTGTCCTCTTCTATCCAATTAAACCAAATTAGCAACAACTAAACCAAACTTTATTAAAAGCAGGCACCCTTTACTTTCCCTCTCTGCCTGGAGCCATTCATTATACTGATTCTTTTTACAGGAGGAGAACTCAGAGCCTGATTTGGGTCTGTCTATCCCTGTGTTTAAGATTCCCATGTGTTGGAGTCCCTTGACTCATCTTTGCTCATTCAGGAATCTAATTCTCTCATCCCTAGGACAAGAATCCTAACTCCCTAGTGGATTGTTGACTACCACACTCGACGTCATCTACTGCATGTAGTTTTAAATTAAACCCATGCTAATTCATTCTATGCTCTGGTATCAGTGGTTAGGTTCACCCTACATGGCTAGTTCTATGCAGCCATCTGGTCTTGGTTCCTGCTGTTAGTTTGCTAATTTAACCAAACAAATTTTAACTGAAGTGCCTGGAGTGCTGTTGCATTTCTCATCCCACCCACACCCTCTGGCTGGCCTGCAGAAGGCTGGGTAAAGTTCCTCTCACAGGACTTGCCTTCGTCATTTGAAATGAAAATACAAGAGGTTTATACTAACCAGATTTACATGGGTAAATCTCCAAACCAAAAACGCCCATGCAAGGAACAGAAAACTCAATAATATAATGACAAAGTGTGCGATTAGATTGGACAAATACACCTCTACACCACTCTATTGCCCATTTATGAAATCTCTAGCTACTTGTGGCTCCTCCAGGCCACAGGAGTCTGCTCCATTTTCAACCTCTTCCTCCTCCATCTACTTATTGCCCACATCCTCCATCTCTATTTTTCTTTCTCTCCCTTTTCCAATGCATTCTGCTCTACCTTTTCCTTCCATTGTCCAATCAGAGGAAGTAACCTTTATTTGGCTAATTACTATTTCACCTGACATCATCTGAATATGTGATCTATTGCACTACAGGTCCACCCTGTTGGGAAAGCAAAAATACAAAGAGCAATCCACAAGACATTTTGCTCATTTTGAGTTAACACATATAGTAATTTCACTACATCTTTTTCATCATTTTTATTCTATTCTTATTAATTTATTTCTAGGGAATATATGTAGTTTTTAACTACAATGCTTACACATAGTAAGGAGGAGTTACAACACCCTAGACCTGAGCAGAATCTCTGAGGAGGTATACTTCCACTGTCAATACAAAGACTTAAGGACCATGGGACACAGGAGCAACACCAAGGTCCCAATACCACACCATCAGCTCCCTGGCAGCCCCATGACCATCAAACTGCTTCTAAAGAAGCAATGGTGCCAGCCACTCATGACCAAGGCAGAGACAATGATGATGGTCGACCACCTGAACAGCATCTTATTTCCCCAAGTAAGAGCTCATTGAAGGACAACAGTTTTATGAAAACACCAGAAAATGGGGGTAAGGTAGAGGAGGATAAAGTCAGGCAAATATTTAGGCAAATTAGAGCAACTGTGAGCTAATGCCATGAGCACGGTATAGTACACAGGGAACTCAAACCATATAAGATTATGTTGGACATAAATGGATAAGTTAAAATCATAGACTTTCTTTCGCCTTAGAACACAAGTTGAACCAGGGCAATGCTGAACTGGCACTGTGGTGCTTTGTCTTTTGGAACTCCTGAACTCTTGCCCAGCAAACTTTATGATAGTCCACAAAATGACATTTGGACCTTAGTTTTACATGGTACTTAAAAAGTTAAGATCTTTACTCTGTATTCATACTAGATTTGAAAAGACTTGTTGTGGCAATTGTATTCTGCCACCTGTTGGGTGTTAGAAGAGATGGATAACCTGCTTAGCCTCTTAATGATACTCAACATGAAATATAGGATGACAGTCACTGATGTGATGATGTACCGCTGGTTAAAGGAAGACCGGAAGGCTTTCTCAAATCCCTATGAGGACTGAGCTCCATCACACAAGACCCTGTAATTGTGGACGACATGGAACATATTGAGTCCAGAGCCTAAGATATTACAATGTATAATCAACCCATGGGATCATGTTGCTTACTGTCCTGGCAAGTTCTCCAGGTGCAAGGCTGAACAACAGAGGCTCACACATTGAGTTCAGTTATTCCCTACCCTTAATGATAATGATTCATTCCCTTTGGGCTCAAGAGGAGTGGAAGCTACCCCACCCTAAGCACACTGGTCTCATCATCCTCCAATGGCTTTCTGTTTCTCTGCGGCCATAAACTGGTCCATGATTAGGCATAAGAGCCCCTGGTGCTGCCCTTCTCTCTTCAGGCCACTCCAGATGACACCCACACTGGAGAAACATGCATCCATGCCTCCAGTGTCGCCTGAATACACTAAATAATCAGCCTCACTGAGAAGAACAATGGCAATAAGAACACAGAAGCCAATCTACTCTCCTGGTATGCCTCAGTAGGGAGAAAGTCTGTCCTCAGCTAGTGCCAGCCCAGAGGCTTTAGGGACAGACCAAGCAAAAGTGGTGTTCCTGACACAATGAGGTCCATTGTCAATGGAGGTCCTGGGACAGTGGATGTGCTTCAACAGTTGAGGTCCTCAGAATATAGAGTAGAAGCTATGGAGGTCCCAGGACAGGGGAAGTGCCATATCAATGGTGCTTCGACAACTGTGGAGGTGCTGCAACAGTTGAGTTCCTTCAAATTGGAAGACTTGTGACAGTGGAGTGGCTGAGTTTTTGGAGGTACTGCAAGAGTGGAGGTACTGTGACAGTTGAGGTGCTTCATCAGTTGAGGTCCTGTAACAGTGGAGTTCCTAAGACATTTCAGGTCCTTTGACAGTGGAGTAGCAGCTGGGACAGTGGATATGCTGCTACAGTGGAGGTCTTGAAAAACTTCAATTGATGCACGAGTCAGGATCTTTGACCTAGGAGGTGATGGGACAGTACAGGTGTAGGAGAGCCAGTAGAGGTGTGGCGACAATAGAAATGCTATAATAGTGAAAGCCTTGCAGCACTAGAGGTCCTGTGATAGTGGAAGTGCTTCGACAGTAGACGTACTGTGACAGAGGAGGTCCTGCCAATTCTAGTTTCAGAGGAAATAGATGTCCTGAAAAGTGGAGGTCGTTCAATAGTGGGCTTCATGTGATAGTTGAGGTGCTACCACAGTGAAAGTCCAACATCAGTGGGTGGACATGCTGTGCCAGTTGAGGTAATGGAACTTGGATTTCCTGAGTTATTGGAGGTCCTGTGACTGTGGGGTCCTGGGAGAGTACAGGTGCTGAGACACTGCTCTGTGACACTGGATGACCTTGTGACAGTTTAGGTGCAGTGACAATGAAAGTCCAGCAACAGTACACATACTGTGACAGTAGATGTCCTGAAAATTGAGGGTCCTGACAATGCAGCCGCTGTTATTGAGAAGGTCCTATGACACTGGAGGTCCAGTGATAGTGGAGGTACTGGGACAGAAGCCACACTGGAACAGTGGATGTCCTGCTACAGTGCACATCAAAGTGCTTGTAACGATGATGATTTTTGACCACTCTAACTTCATTTCACTACGCAAGTAATTGAGTCTGAGATAAGATAATACCTTGTCATGGTGCTACTTGAATGCCACTAGTTTTACAGTTAAGTCTGAAGGTCTAGGCTGTGACAGAGGAGGTCCTTTGACAGTGATGGCCCTGCAAAATTAGACATCCTACAACACTGGAGCTCCTGCAACAGTGGAGGTCTTGATACTCTAGATTTACATTGACATTGCAGGTCCTGCGGCAGTGGAATTTCTCTGCGAGCTGAGGTCCTGCAACATACTAGTTGCTGAGAGAATCAATTTTCTGCAACAGTGAAGGTCCTACAATAGTTCAGGTCCTGAAAAGTAGAGACTCTGTGAGAGTAGAAGTACAGGGAAAGTGTATGTCCTGTGCCAGGAGAGGCCCTGCAATTTGGAGGCCCTGAGAATGTGGAGTTGATTTGACAACAAAGTTTCTACCGCACTGGTGTTCCTGTGACAGTGTCCAACAAAGTCCTTGTATTAGAGAAGAAATAATGCCAGCCAGCAATGACCATGGAAGTGATGATGATGGTTGATCACCCCAACATCATCTCGATTCTTCAAGTAATTTAGACCAAAACAATACATCTATTCATGGAGCTGGTTGAAGGGCAACAGCTTTACAAATACACCCAAAAGTATGGCTATCTAGAGCAAGGCAAGGCCAGCAAAATATTGTGTAAATAATAGCTGTGATGAGCTACTGCTATGGGCACACAATATTTCACAGGCTCCTAAAGCCAAAGAATATTGTGTTGTACATCAATGGGAAAGTCAAAATTACCAACTTTGGCCTTAGTATCCCATTCCAATCAGGGTAAATGATGAACCAGCACTGCAGTACTTATACTTTTTGTGTTCCTGAACTCTTCTTTGGCAAATTTTATGACGTTCCAAAGAACTAAATTTGAACCTTAGGTGGAGTTTTATATTTCATGGCAGTCAGAAAGTTTCCATTTGACTCTCTCTTCATTCTAGAGTTGAGAAGACAGGTTGTAGCAGGAGTGTGTGGTGCCTCTGGTGTGGTGTCAGAAGGACCTACTTAGCCTCCTAATGACAGTCAACCCTAGATATAGGCCAAAAGTCACTGTGGTCATGATGCAACCCTAGTTCAACTAAGGCTAGACGCAGTTCCCAAATCCCTATGAGCAACTGATCCCACTCAGGCCAGACCCTGTAAGTATAAGAGCAATGGAATATATAGGATTCCAAGTGCTGGAAACTAAGGACACTTCAACTGAACAAAATTATAACCAGACCATGGCATCCTACTTCCTTCTGCAAAGGCAGGAAGTTCACAGGCAAGACAGCACAAAATAGGCTTGGACAGTCAGCACAGTGGAGGTGTGGGGAAAAAGCAGGTGCTAAGACAGTGGATGTCCTGCTACAGTGGCCTCCAAGTCCTTTTGAGGAAGAAGCACTTATGCCATCCAATAATGACCATGGCAATGATGACAATTGTGGTTAACCACTCCAACATCATCTTCAATAATTGAGACGAAAACAAGTAGATACCTTGTCATGGAGCTGTGTGAGATTCAATGTCTTCATAAATGTATCTGAAAGTATGGCTACATAGTGAAAGACAAGGCATGGGAAATACTTATGCAGATATTAGCAGCCTGGATCTACTGTCAGGGGCACAGAATAAATACAGGACTTCAAAACAAATAAAATGGTGGATAAGAACAATAAAGTCAAAATCATCGACATTGGCCTTAGTACCCAAGACAAACCAGAGCAAATGCTGAACCTGTACTACGGTGCTAACACTTTTGATGCCCCTGAACTCTTCCTGGGTTATACTTATGATGGTCCAAAGAACCACATATGAATGTTAGTCTTACATTTTATGGTAGCTGAAAAAGTTACCTCTGTTTTAATATAAGAGCTGAAAGGACAGGTTGTGGCAGGTGTGCATCTTGACCACTGTGGGGTGTCAAGAGAGCTAGATGACCTGCTTAGCATTTAATAACAGTCAAACCCAGAAATATCAGTCATAGACATGATAATGCACCCCTGTTTCAAAGAAGATTGGGAGCGTTTCCCAAATCCCTATGAAGAAATGATACCTCTCAGGCCACACCCTGGAATTTTGGAAGTAGTGCAACATGTTCCATTCAAAACACAAGACAAAGATTCTTTACATCAAAGAAAGTCTAAGCGGATCATGGCATCCAACTGCTTACTGGAAGGACAGGCAATTCTGATGCCTGGCTTCATACCCAGGCTCAGACAGTGAGTCTAGTAATGGCTCCATTCCCTACCATTAATGATTATGCTGCTGTCCCTCTAGGACTGGACTGCAGAGGAGTGGAAACCAACCCACCATTGACACATTGGACTTGTCAACCCCATGGCCTCATTTATGCCTTTGTCCATATTCTAGTCATAGAGCTTTCAGAAGAACCACTGGAACTGGCTTTCTTCTCAGGCCACTACAGATGACCTGGACAAAATATACATGCCAGAGTGTCTTCTTCCTTCATTCAACAAGCAGCCTCAGGCCGAACAGAAGCATCAATGAGAACACAGAAGACAACCTATTATCTCTCTGTGCATGAGGAGAGGGCGAGTCTGTCCCCATCAGTGGCTGGCTAAGAGGATTCAAGGGATGGTCCAAGAAATTAGGAATATCCAAATGAAGCAGTGTTCCTGTGCTCAATCAAGCAAGAAAACTCTCCTGGGACAGGACAGTATCTCTCCTGAGAAATGAGGGCTGGAGACAGCATCCAAAAAATAAGCGGCAGGCAGGCAAGGACAGGTACCTTTGTGCTTTGTTCTACCCAGTTTGCTCTGTGTTGCTTAGCTCTGTCTCTGGTATCCATTTCTGCAAAATCGTTTCTGTCTTAACTTTTTAAGTACTGTATGATTCTTCCACCAATTCTTCTCCCTCTTCTAGATTTCTCCTCTTCCGAACAAGGACTCAATATAACTGATGTGTACCCCAGACTTCAGAGTTGTACTGTTAACCCATTCCTTTACCAGGACGGTATCACCACCAAAAGGAAACGGTTCCCACAAGGTGAGGTCTAGAGGCCTATGGATTCATGCAATCTTCTAGGGGCAACTGATCCTTGCACATATGGCAATTAATCACAAGCGGTTTGGAACAAATTCTTATTTTGTCAAAAGTAACATCATTCTCCATTAAGCTTCAAAATAAATAACCAGCAAAGCCTTGTAATAAGTGATAGTGGTGTTGATAAAACAGTGCAGCACCCGTGACATTGTAGGTCCTTCAACAGTGGAGGCACTGAGAGACATTGTAGTTCGTGCAACAGTGGAGGCACTGAGATAGCGAAGGTCCTTTTACATTCAAGATCATGCAACAGTGGAGGTCCTGAAAGAGTGGGCGTCCTGAGACATTAGAGATGGGATTGGTACAGTGGAGGTCCTGAGACAATGCAGGTGTTGCAAGAATGGATGTCCTGCAACAGTGGAGTTCCTTGCACAGTAAAGGTCCTGCAGTAGGGGTTGTCTTTAGACAGAGGAGGTCCTGCTACAGTGGAATTCCTGTGATAGCTGAAGTTTTGAGACAATGTCAGACCAGGCACAATGGAGATGCTGTGCCAGGAGAGGTTCTACACAAGTCGAGTTGGTGATAGAGTGGATGTTCTAAGACAGTGGAGATCTGGTGACAGTGGAGGTCCTGCACCATTGGAGGTTCTGGAAAAATCGAGGTCCTGAGACAGTGCAGTTGCTCGGACATTGGAGTTTATGCACCATTGTAGGTCATGTGAGAGTGGAGGTGCTGGGCCAGTAAAGGTGATGGGACAATGGAGGTCCTGTGACTGTTTTGGTGCTGCAATATTGGAGAACCTTCATCAGTTGAGGTCCTGGCACATTTGAGGTCCTGAAATATTGGATGTCCTGCATTATTGGAGGTCCTCAGTCAGTGTAGATGGGCCTGGGACAGCTGAGATCTGGTAAAAATGGGGGTGTTTCCACACTACAGGTCATGCAATAGTAAATGCCCTGATACAATGCAGTTGTTCCAACTCTGTAGGTTCTGCAATAGTTGGTTTGCTAGAACAGTGAAAGTGGAGATCCCGCATCAACAGAGGTCCTTTGACAGGGAATGCCCTGCAACAGTGAACATCCTTCAACATTGGATTCCTGCAAAAGTGGATGTCATGAGTCAGTGCCATTGAACTAACGGTGGAGGTCCAACAACAGAGGAATTATTGTGCCAGTAGAGGTCCTGCAAAAGTCTGGCTGCTAAAAGAGTGCATGTTTTAAATTGGAGGTCCTGCAACAGTTAAGGTACTGCAACAGTCTAAGTATAGATACTGTGCATATCCTGTGCTAGTAGAGGTCTTGCACATTGGTGTTGCTCACCGTGAAGTTGATGAGACACTGAAGGTCCTGCCACAGTGGAGGTCCTTATAACTGTTGAGGTCCTGCAACAGTGGAAAAGCAGTGTGAATGGATAACCTGTGCAAGTAGAGTTCCTGCAGCTTGGAGGTCCTGAGAAAATGGAAGGGCTGAGACAATGGAGGTCTTTTGACAATGCAGGTCCTTATAACCGTGATATAGGAGGTCTTGCGACAATAGAGGTCCTTGAAACAGTTGAAGTGCTGTGACAGTGGATGTTCAGGGACAGTAGAATTCCTGTGCCAGCAGAGATCTTGCAGTTTGGAGGTACTGAGTCTGTGGAGTTTCCTGACAGCCGAGGTACTACCACAGTGGATGTCCTGTGACAAGGGAGTTCTTAGGGTAGTGCAGGTTCTGGGACAGTGGAAGTACTGCTACAATGGTTATCAAAATGCATGGAAAGAAGCAGCAAGGATGCCACCCAGACCAGACCATGGCAAATATAATGAAGATATTAATCCACCCCAAATTCATATTGCTTCACCAAGGAATTGAGTCTGAGACACGTCTATACCTTCTCATGGAGCTCTTTGAAGTTCTACAGCTTTACAAATTCATCTGAAAGTCTGTGATAGTGGAGGCCTTAGACAATGTAAGACCAGCCACAATGGAGATCCTGTTCCAGTAGAAGTTCTGCAAAAGTCTAGTTGGTGATAGAGTGGATGTCCTGAGACAGTGGAAGTCTGGTGACAGTGGAGGTCCTGCACCATTAGAGGTTCTGGATCATTCGAGGTCCTGAGACATGCAGGTGCTCAGACAATGGAGTTCCTGCAACAGTGTAGGTCCTGTGAGAGTGGAGGTGCTAGGAAAGTGAAGGTGATGGACAGTGTAGGTCCAGTGTAGGAATATTGTGTTCCTACAACATTGCAGGTCCTGCAACAGTTGAGGCTCTCATACCGTGCAGTTCTTCCAACTTTGGAGGTCATGCAACTGAATAGGTCGTGGGAAAATTGAGGTTCTTGGACAGTAAGGGTGTTGGGACAATGGAGGTGCTATGTCACCTGAGGTCCTGGGACATTGAGGTCCTGCAATATTGGAGGTCCTAAGACAGTGTAGATGACCTTGGAATAGTTGAAGTCTGGAATAAAGGGAGGCTCTGCACCAGTAAATGTCCTGAGACACTGGAGATCCTGCAGTTTGCCTGGACAGTGAAGGTCCTACAAAAGTGGAGGTCCTGTGACAATGGAGGTCATGAATCGGTGCATTGGCACTGACCATAGAGAGCCAGCAGCAGTGGACTGTCTTTGCCAGTAGAGGTCCTGCAAGATTCTAGCTGTTGTGAAAGTGGATATCCTACAACATTGGAGAGCTGGCATTAGTGAATGCCCTGAGACAATGGAGATCCTGCAGGAGTTGGTTTGCTTGGACAGTGAAGGTGCTACAAAAGTGGAAGTCTTGCGTCAGTGGAGGGGCTTGGCAAAAATGAATGTGCTGCCACACTACTGGTCCAGCAACAGTGAATATCATGAGACAGTGCATTTGCAGTGACAGTGGAGCTCCAGCAACTGTGGAATTTTTGTGCCAGTAGAGGTCCTGCAAATTCTAGCTGCTGAGAGGGTCTATGTCCTGCAACCTTGTTGGTCCTGCAACAGTTGAGGTACTGCAACAGTGTAAGTCCAGCTACAGTGGATATCCTGTTATAGTAGAGGTCCTTTAAATTGGCCTTGGTGAGACAGTGGACGTCCTGTGATAGTGGAGGTCCTATGACACTGGAGGGGCTGGAACACTGGAGGTCATGCCAAAATTGCAGTTCTTGTAATGGTTGCGGTGTTGTGACAGTGGAAATCTAGCGACAGTGGACATTCTGTAGGACAGTAGAGGTCCTACAATATAAAAGTCCTTGGACAGTGGAGGTACTGACGCACTGGAGGTCCTGTGAGAATGGAGGTTCTTATAACAGCTGTGACACTGGAAGTACAGAAAATGTAAATGTCCTCTGATAGGAGAGCTCCAACAAACTGAAGTTGCTGAGAGACAGGAGGTCCTCCAACAGCAGTGGTCCTAAGACAGTAGAGATCCTGTAACAGTGGAGAGGCTGAGACCCTTGAGGTCCTTTGACAGTGGAATACTTTGTAACAATAGACGTGCTATGACAAGGGGGTTGTACAATAATAGAGGTCCTTGTTATAGTTGAGGTATTCCAACAGTGGAAGTTTATGGACAGTGACTTCCAGTGCCCGTAAAGGTCTTGCAATTTGGAGGGTCTGAGACAGAGGAGTTGCCTGACCACAGACGCCCTACCACAATATTGGTCCTTTGACTGTAGAGGTCTTGGGATAGTTCAGGTGCTGAGACAGTGGAAGTTCTGCTACAGGGGTTATCAAAGTGCATGCAAAGAAGAAGAAATGGTGCCAGCCAAACATGACCATGGCAAATATAATGAAGTTTTTCATCCACCCCAACATCATCTTGCTTCTCCAATTGAGTCTGAGACAATTCTAATAACTTATCGTGAAACTGGTTGAAATTTTACATCTTTACAAATACATCTGAAATTCTTTCCACCAAGAGGAGGAAGGAGCCAAGGAAATATTTAGGCAAATGTTAGCAGGCTTTATCTATGGCTATGGGCACTGTATAAGTTCACAGTGACCCGAAACCAGATTATATTTTGTTAGAGAAGAACGGAAAAGTCAAAAGCATCGACTTTGGCCTTCAACTCAAGACAAACCTGGGCAAATGCTGAACGGGCAGCATGGTGCTTACCCTATTGGTGCACCTGATCTCTTCCTAGGACAACTTTATGATGGTGCAAAAAAAAAAAACAACATATGGATCTTAGGAGTAGGCTTATATTTCACTGTTGTATTTGACTCTGTTGTCATACAACAGTTCAGAAGACAGGTTGTAGCAGGTGTGTACCCTGCTCACTGTGGGGTGTCAGAAGAGGCAGCTTAGCCTCTTAATAAAAGTCAATCCGAACTATGGGCTGACAGTCTCAGAGGTGATGATGTACCCCTGGTCAATGAAAACTGGAAGAGGTTCACAAATCCTTATGAAGAAGTGATCCCTCCCATGCCAGATACTCCAAAAGAGGAAGAAACGTAATATATTGAGGTTTGAGGTAAAATATTATAGATTCATTGCATCAAAAAGGTATAACCAGAACATGGCATCCTATTGCTTAATGTAACAGCAAGGAATTGCTTCACAACACAGGCTCAGCAGCTTTGTCCAGTTACGGTCCCTTTCTCTACCCTTGCTGATTTCCCTCTAGGACTAAATAGGAATAGAAGTGAACACAACATAGACACATTGTTCTCCTCATCTTCCAATGGCCTAGTGTATCCCTATGATCATAAGGCTAGTCAAAGAGGAAGCAAAGAGCCATTGGGCATGCCCTTCTTTTCAGGACACTCCCGACAACACCCACAGTGAACAAAGCATACATACACACCAGAAGTATCCTGTGTCTTCACTCAACAATCAGCCATACTTAGAAGAGCTGTAGCAACGAGAAAACAGAGGACAACCTACTTTCCTGCTGTCTCTCAGCAGAGAGCAGGACATTCTCCAGCTGGGGATTTCCCAGAGGCATTAAAGGATGAACCAATTCCAATGGGAAAATTCACTGATGAAGTTGTGTTGCTGCTTTCCTTCAAGAATGAAACATTACAAGGGGGTGGAGGAAGAGTTTTCTCCCAGAAATGAGGCCAAGGGAGATTGTCCAGAGAACACGCAGATGGCAAAACCCACGTGCCTTTGTACTTTGTCCTTCCCAGTTTGCTCTGTGCTCATTCTTCCTCTGGCTCTGTTTTCCAGTTCCCCATAATTCTTACCTTCTTATATCCTCTAAGTATTTTATGATTCTTCCCCCAACCCAACCATCTCCCTCTTCTGGATTTCTTATCTTCCCAGCAAGGACTCAATATGACTGCTGTGTAGCCCACTCTAGAGCGTGGTGCAGCTGAATGCATCCATTCACCTGAAGTTTATCACACTCTAAAAACACCAGCTTCCACAAAGTGAGGTGGAGAGTGGTATGAGCTCATGAAGGCTTCCATAGGTTACTGGTCCTAGCACACACAGCATTTATCACAAGAGCTATAGAACAAATTCTTATGTGGTCAAAAGTAGCATCACATTTCATTCAGCCTTAAATCTAATAACCAGCAATGACTTTGAAAAATTGAAATTACAGTTGCTGCAACAGTGCAGATCCTGTGAAGAGGTAGGTCCTGCGACATTGGAGGCACTGAAATAGCGCCGGTTCTGTGACAGTGAAGGTCCTTTGAAAGTGGAGGCACTGAGATCGTGGCGGTCAATCTATTTACAGGGGAGCTGGTGCACAATTGAGGTTCTGCTACAGTGGAGGTCCTGCAAAATTGGAATTGCTGATACAGGGGTATTCCTGTCACTGTAGAGATCCTGTGGCAGTGAAGTTGCAGAATCATGGGAGATCTTGCTTCAGTTGATGTCCTGAAACACTTTAGTTGCTACGGGTGGTGCTACGACAGTGGAATTCCTGGGATAGTGGAGGTTATAGGACAGTGGGTGTCCTGAGACAGTTGTAGTGCTCCTACAGTGGAAGTCCTGCAATAGTAGTGTTGCTTGGACAGTCCAGTTCTTGGACAAAGGAGGTCCTGTGACACTTGAGATGCTGAGACTCTTGAGCTCCTGAACAGTAGAAGTGCTGTGATAGTTGAAGTGCTGAGAAACTTGTGGTCCTGTAACAGTGGAGTTGACACACAGACAGTGGACTTCCTGAGGTAGTGGTGGTGCTTAAACAGTGGATGTCCTGTGACAGAGGAGGTCCTGCAATAGAGGAAGAACAATATATGCTGGCTGATGACCCAGAGCTTCCAGAAAATAGACCACCAACCAATATATATCAGAGGATGGCATTATTTGAAACCAATGGGATGGAAGGCCCTTGGTCCTGTGGAGATGTGATGCTCGAACATAGGAGGAGGCTGGAGTGGTGGGTTTCGAAAAGTTGGGTGACTTTAGGAGCAGCATCATAGTGGCAAAATGGAGGGAGGAGGGAGAAGATGTAGGAGTGGGCATTTGTGGATTGGCACCTAGGACGTTGGACATCATTTGAGATGTTAAAAACAGTGGAAATGATAAGGTTTACATTGTCTGACCCAAACCTAAGGGATACTACATAAGGAACACAAAAACCCACAGGTGCTCACCAACATTCAGATAAAATTTGCCCATTGGCGGTCTACTCCAAAGAAACTCTTCCAAGAACACTGTTTAGTTTTTTCAAACAAAGTTTAAAACTCTTAAGTGTACTCTCAAATCTGCCCTAATTTGCATAAATCGGTCAAAACTGTTGGCTTTGTAAATATTTCTATCTTGTCCCAATAGTCACATGCTGGTCATCCCAACAACAAGATACTTGTCAAGGTGGGAGTCAATCAACATGGGATCCTTTTTCCAACTCGGCATGCAGACCCTCAGCTCACCTTCACACACACACACACACACACACACACACACACACACACACACACACACACAGAGAGAGAGAAAGAGAGAGAGAGAGAGAGAGAGAGAGAGACAGACAGACAGACAGACAGACACACAGACACAGATTCACAAACACATGCACACACAAACACACACAGACACACACACCCATGAGAGAGTGATAGATCGAAAGTGAGGTATATATATATATATATATATATATATATATATATATAGAGAGAGAGAGAGAGAGAGAGAGAGAGAGAGAAAGAAAGAAAGAAAGAGAGTTCTTATCATCTACTATCTAATGCATATTGTGTGCTCTTGGAGTTGAGAACAGAGACTTGCACATGTAAACCAGTCCTGTACACCTAGGAACATTTTCTGATCAGTATTTTCTCTTCTTTATGCAGTTCTTAAATTATCTTTAAGAGAGTGTAGGGCATTGACCTACCATGAAATCTTGGACCTAAAAGTACATTTTAATACAAAGCTTACATATCACTTACAGATGACTCTAGTAGGAAGTACATTAAGTTCAGAATCATTCAATCAGAATCCCTTAATGTATATACCCCATTCTAACTGCCTTCACTTAACCTCATGTTTGGACCACTGTTCCTAGCTGGAGATTCCTGTTTATCTCCCAGAATAAAAGGGAGGCTCCATGCTCAAGTGGAACAGCAGATTCAAGGTGGGACTGTTGGGTGACATTACCGTGAACACCAGGGACTGCCCCACAGAGGCAGGTAGTGGCCCTTTCTTTCCTCCTGGGGAATCATTAGCTACATTGTCCTGAGCAGGGAAGGATCCTCTCATTCTAGCAGATGTTCTGGATGACACAAGGAATGTGAATAGATTATGAAATCACTTTACCACATTTCTTTCTGAGGCAGAGACCCTTGAGACCATTGGCTCAGGAGTAACAGTTCCAGATAGCAAGGTGAGGTCAGTGTGGGCCCTGTGTTGACCTATGAATAGTTATTTATGTTAATCACCAAATCTTTAAAACTTACAGCATGTGAGAGAAAAGTCTCCCAGGAGTCTCAGCTAAAACTAATCAGTGAGTTTTTAAGAACAAGAACAAGTAGGAAATTTAAATTCATGTGATTGCTACAAATAAAGCAAGAAACTGTCACTAGATCACCTTTGTGTAAGGGCCCTGACGACATACACAACTTAAGATGTGAAGTGCTCAGCTAGCACTCTTCGTGGCATGAACCCAAGACACAGTTTCTCTGTGTCTCATCACCTCTGAAGCATGGTCCACAAACAATGGCAACAAACCTTCTCTTCCTCAGAGTTCAAAGTTACCTTTATTGTTAGTGATAGTTTCCACAGTTAACTAACCTCTACTGGATAGACAGGTTTGACTAACCTTCTCTGAGCTTCTCCCAACCATGTACAGATGGTACATTCCTCTGCACATGAGGCCTCTTCCTCTCAGGCCTGCTGTTCTCCTTCCCAGATTAGAAACTGGATACCTTTCAAGCCTACATTCTTAAGTCATCTATCAACTTTGGGTACATGATAAGCACAACATGACATTGGGTGCCAAATAACACTTTCCTACCTGACAATGAATATGATCCAGGGGTACCAAACATGGAAACTGGTCAGGTAAGGTCAGGTAACCCCCATGCTATCTCCATGTAAAGATGAAGATTGACACACCTTCCCAAGCAGACTTTCTCAGTTTTCTCAGCCCACACAGCAGTCCTTTGCTGAGCTTCCTAACTCCCAGTGACTGATGAGAGTACATGAGAAGATGCCTGATTTCTGGAAAGCCCTGGGCCTCATGACCCACAGTAGCAGCAGCTTCTGATCACAGGTGATTTCAGGAACTGAAAATGCCTAATGTTCCTGTGTTGATTTGAATATTCTCAGCCCAGGGAGTGGGACTATTTGCAGATGAGCCCTCATTGGATAGGTGTAGCCTTGATTGAGGAAGTGTGTCACTGTTGATGTGACCCTTATGTTTCTTGTCCTAGCTGCATGAAAATCAGTTTTCTAGTAGCGGCCTTCAGATGATGATGTAGAACACCCAGCTCCTCCTGTACCATGTCTGCCTAGATGCTGCCATGCTCCCACCTTGATGATAATGAACCCAACTGCTGAACTTGTAAGCCAAACCCAAAGCAGTGTTCTTCTTATAAGATTTGCATTGGTCATGGTGTCTGTTAATAGCAGGAAAACACTAAGTAAGTCACTTTCTACCACAGATTACGAGGTTAATTGAGTGATGTCATCACCTGAGAAGACATGGCCTCTTATTAAGGTTCTAATGTCCTAAGTAATTGCAGGCTCTCTTCTGGCCTAGGCATTGGCTACAATATTAATCTTCCCAGTGTCTTTTTCTCTGTAAACTGTACATTTTGCATTTCTATTTGCCCCATTTGCTCTTTTTCATTGAAGTCCTATACCTCAGTATAACAGAGGCCATACTGGGCTCTCTTCAAATTTTCATCGAAGAAATTTGTTTATTACTTTTTAATTAAGCCTCAGGTAGGTTTTTACGATGTGGGCGGAAGGAAGCCACATTTTTGTAAAAGCATCATACAAATTATCCCAGACCAGTTACAAGTATTATTGCCTTCTTAATCCCCTTGTCCTGGGCTTCCACATTCTGGATAGGTCTTGGCACTCCTGACTCCCAAGCTCCTGCCAGTATACCCCATTAAACTCTTCTTAGAGCACTGGGCCACTTCTAGTTCAAAGTTCTGAATTCTTGCATATTTTCCAAAACAAGTAACAAGCACAAACTGGCATGGTCAGGTATCACAGAGCAAGAGTCCGCTCTATTACATCCCCTTCTGCATTAGTTACCTTTGTATTTCTGTGACAGATATGCCATGAGCACAGCAAACTATAAAACATGTAGGCGATTAGTGATCCTATTTCACAGACCACCTGTTACCACAGGTTAATTTCCATGACTACAGGGCACAGTGGAAGGAGCAGGAAGCAGAGGACTCACATCTGGAATCACAAGTACAAAGCAGAGAGTGCACATGGAGTGGTGCAGTGCACTAAAACCTCAAAGCCCAGCCCCACTGGCATTCTTTCTCCAGCAAGGGCACACCTCCTGAGTCTTCCCAAACACAGTCACCAACTGGGAAAGGAGTACTAAAATGCCCGAGACAGTGGAGGATAGCTCATGCAAAATGTCATGATGATTCAGGAATTCGAATCAGTTACAGAGAGAACCTTCACTCTGGGTCAATGTGTGTTGCTGCAAAGCCAGAAAGCTGCTCTCCCTCCTCTTGAACATAAGATGTGGATTAAGTACAAATGTAAACAAGCATCTCCATGGAAAATCAACAGCCCTGTTAATCTGGTAATACTTATAGGATAAGTCCAGAGGTGCTGGATACTGAAATCACAGAAGAAGCCAACACAAACTCAAACCGTTTAGTCTATAGGAATAAAAATACCACAGAAGCCAAAATGGGTAACGATATGGAGCAAACGCTCACTCACTCAGCAGATAAAATTACACCTAGCCCTTACTCACAGACCTACTTCATAAACAGTGTACATTCTGCTGGTACCTACTCAACACAATCCTAAATGCTGCAATCAAACCAAATGGTTTCTTACTTTGTTGAGTATGACTTAAAAACACTGAAGTACTCTGAAGGAGGTTAATGGAAACTTCACAGGGCCTGGGGAAGATGGCTAAGGGAGTACAGATTAACAAAGCAACACAACCCAATTTCCCCACCAGCAAGCAGAAACCGGCCTGATGTCAGTTGCCAATTCCTGAGGGTTTAAGAGAAGCCTACAGACTGGAAGGACAGAGGTAGGTGAGATTAAAGTACAGTTACACTGAATGCTCACTTGAGGAATGGGAAGGGTAGCAACTGGAAAGTGCTCGTGTGTGTTTGTGTGTGTGTGTGTGTGTGTGTGTGTGTGTGTGTGTGTGTTCCATGCATGTGTTTCTGTGTGCGTGTGGTTGGGTTGTTGCTGTTGTGTGCTTAATTTGAGACAGAGTGTCACCACAAACTGAAGCTGTCCTAAAACTCACCCTGTACACAAGGGTGGTTTGGACAGTAAAGAGACCTTCTCTCTCCTGACAGGGGGATTAATGATGTGTAGCACAAGCTATGTGTGAATATAAATTTCAAAATCTGAAGATTTTATAAATCTCCTTTGGCTTGCTTTAACAATGCTGGTGATTATAGCAATACATGGTACACTGAGGACAGAACAGAATATATAGTGTGAGCTTTTGAGATGGTTCAGAGGTGAAAGGAATAGCTGATGATCTGAGTTTAGTTCCAGAGGCACTGTTAATAATCAAACACAAATGTAGCCGACTTTTATCCTGTGTAAAAATCAGTCAGGGCATCCACTCATCTAAAGTCTGGAAGCTGGGGAAGGGAACATGGAAAATGAATATCCTAGTAAGAGCACCATTGGAAGGGGAAGCCCTGGGTCCTGCTAAGACTGAACCCCCAGTGAACTAGATTGTTGGGAGGAGGGCGACAAGGGGGGGGGAGGATGGGGAGGAGGGAAGGGGATGTTTGCACGGAAACTGGGAAAGGGAATACTGGAAATGTATATAAAAAATACTCAAGTTAATATATATATATATATATACACACACACTGAGGTCAACCCTAGATAGGGCATAGAGCAATCCACACATCATGGGATTCAACGGGGCATTTTATGAAAGAGCTATTTCCCAGGAGCACACCTGTGTGTCAAGGCCTCCCTTCCAGCTAGGCCTTTGGAATCTCCAGGGCTAAACACTGTCTCTTCCTTTGCAGAAGTGAAACATAATAAAAATTCACACTTCACAGTACAGTGAATAGCAGTAATCGCGAAAGGTGTAAATAGAACCGATGAGTACCAGAGTATGTGGATTGATGTTATATGAAATGTGTTTGGATGCCGTGCAGTATCCTCTTCCATGTTCCTACATACTGAGCAACGACCCTGTACAATTTCTCTCTAGACAGAACCATCTGGAATTCACTCACTGAGGGACTTATGCCCTGGAGTGGCAGCTACAGGTAGGACTTGTGCAACCATGTCACGAAGCGAAGAGACAGAGATGCCTGGATTAAATGGAGAGAAGCAGATTTGAATGGTGGAGAGGCTAACCTGCCAACGACTCCAAACCCCCAGCAGGATGACAATGGAGAACAGCGAGCAGTTTCCCAGCCAGCCTCACTCACCATAGCCAGACTTCTTCCAGTCCTTCCATTTTCCCAAGGAAAGAAAAGTTCAAAAAGCAGGGACAGGGAAAGAAAAACTGCTCTACTCCCAGGAGCCAAGGGCAAACCCCCTGGCACCTCCCTGTCTGAGCCCATAAGCAGAGACAGCCCAGTCCTGGGATCATCTCTAGAGGCTCAGGGACCCAGGCAGATGAGCCCTTGAAACACAAAGGGTTCCTCTACAGCATTCTATGGGTGTCAGTCCTGAGTCCCTGAGCCTGAGGTGCTCTGCACAGCTATTCAGAGAAGCCTTCTCCTGTTCTCTGTACAAAGATCTCTGTGTTGGATGTCAAAGGAGAGTGTCCACCCAGCATGGGTTGGGGCTCTGGCCCTCTAATCTGTTGGTCCATGTTAACTTCTCCACAGAGAAAGCTTATGAGCTTTGCTGATGCATCCATTAGGCGTTTGGGGGATTCCAACTCAAGTCTCTGCCTAGTCCTGCCGCTTTGTCTCAGGTGTTTGATGATAACCTAGAGCCTTTCTGAGGACTTATGAGAACAGTGTCCTCTTGATGGGTCAGTTTAGAAACAGCTTTGTCTTTAAAAAAAGAAAACTATACCATCAGTTTGAGGCTAATCTATCAGAATTCAAAGATAACGTGACACCCTGAGTGTAGACATGAGGACTTTAAAGCAGGATGCAGAGTAAACATTCAAAACAGAGAACTATGGACAGCTAAACATCTTACAGGGTTTTATTTCTAACAGCCTAAAGTCTTTCCATAGCCCATAGAAGCCACGGTCTCAGAGTCCTTCCCAACCATGTTGACAGGTCCTATTGTGACCTCATGAGGAGCAATTGTGAGGCGGCCCAGAAAACACATATTAAGCTGTTGCCAGGCCTGGAATTCTTTGAGTGCTTTGAGAGTAGGAGTGGAGTGGAGCCCTCTGCGACTTGGTTGTATCTAGTGAGCTGTGTGTGGTTGTATCGAATTTTACTGTACTGTGTATATGTGTATGTATCAGTGTGTTTAAGAGAGTGTGTGTTGACAGATTGGCCTGTGTGTGAGTGCGTGTACACTTTTGCCTGTGTGTTTGTCAGTATATGTAGGAGTGTGTGAGTTTACAGGTTTGTATGTGTGTATGTGTTTGTATGTGTGTATGTCTTCTTGTGCGTATGTGTATCCCTGTGTGTATGTGTGTATGTGTCTGACGTGTGTTTTTCCAGCTTTGCTTGTGTGTAAGTATGCGTGTTTTGTGTGAATCTGGGTGTTTGTAAGAGTTTGTGTGAGTATAAGTTCACTTCTGTGTATTTCTGTGTGTGTGCCTATGTGTGTGCCTGTGCCTGTGTGAGTGCCTGTGTTTGTGTGTGTGTGTGTGTGTGTGTGTGTGTCTGTGTGTGCACGTGCCCATCCCCTTTTGCCCCTTGTATCTATATTACCTGCACCTCAGTGCAAGAGAGTGTAGAGGCCAGAAGTCACCCCGGCTGCTGTTCCTGAGGTAGGTTCTCAACCTTATTTTCAAGACAGGCTCTCTCACTGGCCTGCAGCTGCCCAAGTATCTGGGCTGGCTGACCAGTCGCTCCCAGGCATTTGGTATGCCAACCCCATAATATCAGTTTAAAGGCCTATGTAGATGGCTGGCTGCCTATTTCTTGATTGATTGATTTTTGGATGACTTCAAGAGAAAGAATTAGGTCACATATTGCCACGCCACTGGCTATTTCCTTATTGGGGTTTTGTTTTTTGTTTTATTTACTTATTTATTTATTATGGATTGCTGGTTTCATTTTTTAGTGGTTTTTTTGTTCTCACATGCTATATTACTGCTTTGATTATTTACGGTTCTGCAGTCGGATGATTAACTCTATCTCCATTTTCAATGTCCTATGGTTTCATCCTTTTACATTATTCCTGTTTCTCTATTTATTGAGTATAAGCAATCATTGGCTTAGACTTGATACAAATTTGCGCTTTGTGACACTTTGACTCTTCGGCCTTTGTTTAAGGTTTATTATTCACTGATATTTAACTGCCTTATTCCTTGTGGTTGGTTAATTTTAATTTTCAGTATTTTGCTCTGGAGAGTTGTGGATTTTTGTGGATCACTAGGTCCTGAAATTCAATGGAATTTTCCCTTAAGTGTTGGCTTTTTATATTTGTTTGTTTTGTCTTATACTAATTCTTTCTCCTCTCGTTTCTTTCATCTGTTTTTTTTTCTTCAGTGAACATCTATTCATAGTATTGACCATCTTTGGCCGCCCAATCCTATTGTAGTATGACGATTTTTATTTTCATCATTGCATTTAGTATGTGTGTGCTCTTGGCTTTCTCTTTTGGGGTTGGTTATTTGGGTGGCTTTTACTTATGACTCTTGATATTTTCCCCTTAACTTTTTCATAATTTTGCTCTATTTTTCTAGTCTAGTTTTTACTTTGTCTTTGTTTGTTTTTTTTCTTTTTCTTTTGTTTGTTTATTTAGGTACCACAAGTGTAATTTTAGCTCCTATATTGCTCCATCTTTTTCATTATTTGATTCCATTTTTGTTATTTTTAGGTAGCATTAGTACTGATAAAATGCCTACAGAGACTGAGGAGGAGTTACCAACCCCTACACCCAAGCCCAGTATCTCTGAGGAGGGCAACTTCCATTCCCAATACCAAGTATTGGGGACAATTGGGCAAGGGGGCAACGCCAAAGTCCTCCTGGCCCACCACCGGCTCACAGGAACCCCGGTGGCTGTCAAAGTTCTGCGAAAGGACAAGCAGTGGTTCCAGCCAGCCATGATGGAAGCAAACATAATGAGAAAGATCAACCACCCCAACATAGTGTCTCTCATACAAGTTATTGAAAAGGAAACGAGAATATACCTCATAATGGAGCTGGTGGAAGGCCAAGAACTCTACCAGTACATCAGAGAGTCAGGGCACATAGAGGAGGATGAGGCCCGGCAAATATTTGAACAGATATTGTCAGCAGTGAGCTACTGCCATGGAAAGGGGATTGTTCACCGAGACCTCAAACTGGACAATATAATGATTGATAAAAACAAAAAGGTCAAAGTCATCGACTTTGGGCTTAGCACCCAATTTCAACCTGGAAAAATGCTAAACCACCACTGCGGCACGTACTCTTTTGGTTCCCCTGAACTCCTCCTTGGCCTTCGGTATGACGGGCCGAAGAATGATATGTGGATTATAGGAGTGGTCTTGTACTGTATGGTAGTGAAAAAGCTCCCATTTGATTCAGTGATCATCCAAGAACTGCAAAGACAAGTAGTGGCAGGGGTATATCCTGCTCCCTGTGGGGTTTCAAAAGAACTGGAGGACCTCCTTAGTAAATTACTGAGGGTAAATCCCAACTTTAGACCAACAGCAAGAAATGCGATGAAACACCCTTGGTTCAAAGAACACTGGAACGGATTAATAGGTCCCTATGAAGAAATGCTTCCCCTCACACCAGACCCGGCCATTTTGGATGCCATGAAAAGCATTGGATTCCAAGCCTCTGTAGTAAAACACTCTTTAAAACAAAGAAAATATAATGAGGAAATGGCAACTTATTTCTTTCTTTCTTTTTTTTTTTTTGGTTCTTTTTTTCGGAGCTGGGGACCGAACCCAGGGCCTTGCGCTTCCTAGGTAAGCGCTCTACCACTGAGCTAAATCCCCAGCCCCCAACTTATTTCTTTCTACAAAAGCAGGCTCTCCAGGGGGATGGCTGCACAGCCCAGGCACAGCAAGTGAGTCCCGTTGCAGCACCATTCCCTAGCCTTGATCCTGCTGCTGCTTTTAGATTAGAACCAAAGAGGAGTGGAAGCCTGCCAGTCCTTGGCACCTTGCGGGTGTCATCCTCCCATGGTCACATATCTCACTATGGCCAGAATGCTCATCCAAAAGGAGGCAAAAGATACACTGTAGCTGGTCGTCTCAGGCCTCTACCGATGACACCTACAAAGGACCACTATCACAAATGTGCCATGAGTGTCCCATGAATTCAAACAACAAGCATCTTCAGTGAGAAGAGTAGCAATAAGGAAATCAAAGAAGACAACCCACTCTCCCACAGAGCCCCATTAGAGGATAAGCCCATCCCCAGCAGGGTCCGGCACAGAGGTTTTAAGGGGTGGACCAGGAATATAGCAAATGCCCTTATAAAGCTGTGTTGCTGCATGCCAAGGAGAAAGAAACCTCGCCTGGGGCAGAACAGAATCTCCCCCCAGAAATGAGCCACAAGGAGAGTCCAGAGAACAAGCAGCAGGCATAGCCCAGGTACCTTTGTGCTTTGTCCTTTTCAGTTTGCTCTATGCTGGTCCTTCCTCTGTCTCTGGTTTCCATTTTCCCCACAATTCTTACCTTGTATCTGCTCTAAGTTCTTTATGAGGTTTCCCCAACACCAAGCCTTCTCCCTCTTCTTGATTTCTCCTCTTCCCAGCAGGGACCCAATAGGATTGATGAGTTCCCCACTCTACAGAGTTTTCTAGTTGGCCCATCCCTTCAGATGGACTCCAGCTCCCCCTTAGGCCAATAGCTCCCACAGGGTGAGGACAAGAGGTTCATGGGCTCATGGACTCCTCCAGGGGCTACTGATCTTTTCACATGTGGTCATCAATCACAAGTGCTGCAGAACAGAGTCTTATGTTTTCAAATGTAACATCCCATTCCATTAAGCCTCAAAATTAATTAACAAGGTTTGTCATTGAATAAGTATCAACAACCTAGTTTGTGGGATATAGTTGATGATCAGAATCCTGCATGCATGCATATTGTTTTGCATACTGGTTTTTTTTTTGTTCCTAAGACCTAGTGATCTATTGAATTTTATAGGTAGTAGTTCTAAATGGTTTCTTTCAAAGACCTCAACTGAGAAGTAGAAAAAAGAAGTTATAATATAGTAAGGCAAATCAAAGCCCCAAATGGTAAGCTAAGAATTCTACCTCACTGTCTTTTTTGCTTGGAATAAATTGTCTTGTCTATTTCACAGTGTCATCTGGAAATTCTTTCATGTCCTCAGTATAAACAGTAGGTGATTTCAGACACATGGCAATGGAAAAGACACCAGCAGAACCTACAGCAGCAACAGGAGTAACAACAATAACAGAAGCAGCATTAGGCACAGCAGCAGCAGGAGGAGGAGAACGAGGAGCGTAGGATGAGGAGGAGGAAGATGAAGAGAGGAGGAGAAAGAAGAGGAGGAGGAGGAAGAGAAGGAAGAGGAGGAGAAAGAGGAGGATGAAGAGCAGGGGGAAGATTTTGATTCCCAGTCCCCGTGAGAATTGCTGATGACTACTTCTGGACACAGATATCATGCTGAGAACTGTTTATCAAAATGATTTAACAGAATATTAATTTTCATAGAAGACATGTCAATGTTCCTGAGGGCATGCAGCCCTGGAAAAGAGAGCCAGATGGCAGAGGCAAGCAGTGTGGAATGTTCTTACTGAGGAAGACCTTCTCAAAGCTGATGATGTAATAGGTATGAAGGAGCATTTCATGGGAGTCATGGTCCCATGCCCCTGTGTCAGGGCACACAGAGCTCCTAGCCTTGCATCCTGCGAGAGAGGGGGCCTGGAATATTCCCTGATCCCAACAGGGTCCTGGATTGCATGGTTCTCCCTCAGTCATGGTCCTCCCTGTGCCTCATGGGGTACGCAGCTTCTACGGGCTGAATTTATATCCGTGATTAACTGGAGCTGGACCACAACCACACCACAGGCAAGCCCAGGGCACTGAGGACATTAAGAGCAGCAGACAACATCTCCTCCACTGCTTCTGACTCTGCTCCACAAGGCAAGGCAGCTCCCACACAGCAGGCATCCAGCCTAACTCCCAGCAGGGAGAGTATGAGATGTCTGTGGATGAGCCCACAGGGACTACAGGATTCTGTGGGAAGACATCTGGTAGCTTCTGGAGCAGCTGCAGCAGCCAGGACACATGAACTACAGTGGAGGTGAGCTATAGGAACAGGTAGCAAAGAGCCTGATCTGGCCAATGCTGATCTGAATCCCTGAGGGCAGGCTGGAATGGTCACTCAGGGCTATTAGAGTGAAGGCCAGCCAAGGGCATACAATGTGTCACTAACATTCTTAAAGTCTTGTCCAGGAAAAAAACCACTGGCCTTGACCACTAAAGTTGAGTCCAGACTCATGGGCTACAGGATAGCAGATTGAACTGAGTCTGAATTCCCATGAGTATGACCTCTGGCTGCTCCCTAGGCTCAGTGTAGATGAGCATGAGAAGGCACCATTGCTGTGTTTGCAGGAGTAGCAGAGAGCTCGGAATACATGACCCACTCCTAACCCAGACTAGAGCCACTCTGGGGAGGAGATGGCATCATTTGAGAGATGGGCTTATGCGGGACACTGTGCTCTGGTTTGTGGCACATACAGCTCCTGTCTTTCTTGCTGACAGTTCAGATCCTCAGCTGGCCTCATCACGGACAGTCCCATGAGGAGTGGGTGTTTGGTTCCTGCTTCCCAGTTAGGGCAGGAACAAGCCCAGACGCAGTGAGTAAGGACAGTGCTTCTGTCTTGACCCAGCTTCCTTGTCCTCCCCCCTCCCCCAACTCATCAGGAGCCACCCAGAGACCTTCATAGGAGTGTGGGTCATGTTAATCGGAATGCACAGCTGGAGATTAAATTCTGGGTAAGGTCTCCATACAGCCCTGGTGGCTCCCACACCCTGCCTACCTAAGTTTTCCCAATTGGGTCCTCAGGGTCGTGGAGAATCTTCTACAGGCTGCCATGAATATACAGCCAGTTTCTTGGTAACATTGTGTTTAGCAGAGGTTCTCTGCTTCAGGCACAGAGCCTTCCAGTGAGAGGGTTTGCTGAGTAGCACACCAGGACCCTAAAAGTGTAGAGCCCTCCAGTGGTAGACATGAAGTACTGCAGGAGTTTATTTCCTGATTTCTTCACATCTACCTTGTTCTAAAGGCTTTTTGTCAGACACATAGGGACCTAAGAAACTTGAGTTTGCACCCCCATAGGGAACCCAGGACACCAAATCAGCAGCCCTGTTAAACGTCGGCAGAGGACAGTCTGGGCTCTGTGTTTATAGAATGGCTCTAGACTGGTAAAGACTGATTGACCAGCCAGTCAAGGAGAGTTAGGGACAGTTAGAGATTTGGAGGAGAGCATGAGCGGCAGACACAGCAGAGTCCAGGCCAACAGTGGAACCAGTTCATTTAATAGAGAAGCATATGCCCTCCCAAAAGGCTGTCAGCTTAAGGCACTGCACTGAAGACCTGACCCAATAACATGCCCAATTTACACATCACACACCTGTGGCTTGTGGAGGGTCCTCAGGGTAGATCCTAAAGTCCATCATGGCTGAAAGGCAGAAGTTTGCACATCATTGCAATGTGGAGGCTACTCTCTGCTGATGGGACCCACACACTCTGTGAAAAAGTTTGCTTAAGTGAAAGTTGGCTGTCCTTGAACTCTCTGGTCTTCCAGGGTAGTGTGTGTTGACCACATGCAGAGCCATTCCTGAAAAATGTAAGAGCCAAAATTCAACAATTGGGGAGAATCCTGTGCCAGATGGAATCCCTCAGGCCAGTGCGGATTCAGGGACATCCTATGCCATGGCATGGAGGCTCCCAAGAACTTCTAGGATCAATGTGAGCCACACCAGAGGCCACAGTCTATCCTGGGAGAACATTAAAGTATCTGGAATTATCAGGGACCCTAAGGTAGGTTCGTCAGGATATGGAGCTGATGCATGGTGGGATGCTTGGAGGATACAGCCTAAGGCAACGTAGAGGAAAGTGTGTTATGAGAGCTAAGACAGAGCAACCACACAGTCTGAGAACAAGTTTGCTTAAGTGAAATTTGGCCGTCCTTGAACTCTCTGTTCTTCCAGGGTAGGATGGCCTATCGGGCCCAGGACAGAGCGACTATGCCAGAATTACAATGGTCTGTAATAGAGGTGGAGAAGGTGTCAGGATGGGACTTGGGCAGTGGATGGAGCTCTATGACTGCAAAGCCTGCCTAGGCTCCAAGGACCCAGAGTTGGCTGCTGCAGGAAGTCCTAGATCACAACTCTGCATTTCCTCTTCCCAGGTCTTGCTTTTAACTACTGGACCCAACACAAAGCCTCCCTTGCAGGCTTACCAGAGCATGAAAATGAAATGGCCACCTCCTGTAACAAGAAAGACTTCTAGAAGAGGAAGGAGACATCAATACATTCACAAAACCTTCAACTCGAAATCTGTCTTGCCAATAAGTGTGCAGGGATAAAGGTAAAGCAGATATTGAGGGACCAACCAATCAATGACTGACACAAAGTGAGATCTGTCTCATGTGACAGACACAACCTCTGACGCTATTTATGATATTCTTTCTGATTTACTTGTAGACAGAAAAGTAGCACACCTGTCTCCAGAAGCTTCACTCAGCAGCTGAAAGCCACAGCCAATCCTCAGATGGAGCTCGGGAAGTCTTGTGGAAGAGTGGGGGAGAGTGCCAAGCAAACTGGTTGGGTTAAAACACTACAAGAAGTCCCCTACCGTCAGATACCTTGGACCATGGAGTATGCTAGAGCCTGTGCAACCAACCCCAGAGCCGGGTTAGCTATCTGCCGTTGGTCTCCATGTGGGTCATCTGACAAGTAGATCCAGGACTGTCTGTCTGTGTTGCCTGCATTGGATCTGTTCCCCATACCCGGACTGCCTGATTGTAAATCTTTGGGGCAGAATGTGCTCGGTCCACCTGGGACTAGAAGTCCCGGGGTGGTGTGGTACCCAAGGGACTCTCCCCTTGTCTTAAGAGAAGGGAGAGCATTATGGTAGAAAGGATTTTAAGGTGGGACTGGGAAGGGAAGAGGGAGAGTGACTGGGATCAGCATGTAACCTGAATAAAGAAGAAATTATTGGAACTAAACAAGTTAGCCTGGACAATGGAAAGATTGGTAAGTGGCTAAGAGCACTGAATGCTCTTCCAGAGGTCCTGAGTTCAAATCCCAGCAAACACATGGAGGCTCACCAATGTCTCTAATGACATCTGATGCCCTCTCTGGTCTTTCTAAATACAGCTACCCTGTACGTATGTATAACGAATGATTGAATGAATGAATGAATGAATGAATGAATAAATAAATAAATAAATAAATAAATAAATTTTACCCTGTCTTAGTTATCAGGCAATGAATAAAATGTCGAGAAAATGTTCAAACCCATGTCATGGATTGCCTGGATCTTTTAGATCTGCAGGAAACATCTCAAGGAAGAACAAGAGAGGGTGGAGAAGAATGGGGAAGGGTTTGATCCCTGAAGTTCCTCAGTGTCCACTATCACAGCACTTGTCTTTGGGAGGTGACATCTTTCACTCTTCCAGACTGTCTCACCAATCAGAATTACAAGCTCTGTGGATGAACCTGTAAAAAGGACAGTTGCTCTTGGGCCAATATGGAGGTTCCTGACCTCTCAGCAAGCTCACTGCTGACTTTTGAGGTCTCTGGAGGGTGAGCAAAATGAAGACACACAGAGTAGCCTCAGGTTGAGTCAGCCAGGCCCAGGGGGCTCAGTGGTGTCTCTCAGATTCCCAGGCCCTCCCTGAGATTGAACACTCTACACAGTGTAAGAGGATTAGGGGATAACCAGGAAATGCAGTTGCTCAGGTGGCTGACTCTGTAGGAGGGAAATAAATCACAGTGGGAAGCTTCAGGACAGTCAGGTGACCTGAGCCCTCCACAGAGTCTAAGTCCAGACTCACAGACATTCATCTGTCCACAAGTCTCCTAAACACAGGCCTTGTCTGACCTGCAGTCCAGAGTATGTTATCGTACAGTGTCCCTTAGAGAGAGGACATACTTTCCAGTTAGGCCTCTTCTGTGTCACACTGAGACTGGGTTTGTTGTACAGGTGATGCAGATGGGGACTGGACACAAGTGGCAGTCTATCACAGATCATGCAATAAGTAAATACATAAATAAATAAATAAATAAATAAATAAATAAATAAATACCCACTTATATCACTGCCTGCAATCCTCATTGTCACCACAAGGGAGCGCTGCTTTGACCTTCTCAGAAAGAAAAGCTGACTTCCCTCAGGGAAATGGATGGATGGATGGATGGATGGATGGATGGATGGATGGATGGATGGATGGATGGATAGACAGAGAAGTGATTTGACTTAATCAGTTTCTTCCAGTCCTACTTTTCTGGGCTAAACACCTTGGACATGGCTGTTGCAATTGCTTCTTCTTCATTTCTGCTTTCTTTGGCTGTTCATTGAAGGGAGCCCCCTTAGAATCTGCTCATCTCAATAAAGGCCCATCTGTGGAATGTATAGCTTCTCAGTTAGGAGCTGAGGCATTCTTGGAAGGACTTCCCAAAATCCCCTCTGGGGCAGTTGCCAGTGTTCTCTACTTCAGACAGCAGCTGCATGAAGCAAACACACACCTGCCTGAACATTCCAGCTTGGGTGCACGTCACAGTGCACCTGATCCAGGGTCCCTGTCAGTTACACATGCCACAGGGCCACTACTACAAGATCCCTTCCCCAGGACTCCTGCCCCATTGCATCTCCCCCAGGATCCCTGCTCTGTTGTAACTGAACCAGGGTCCCTGCCCTGTTGTTCCTGGCTCAGGGTTCCTACTCAGTTTTACCTGCCCCAACGACCCTGTCCCACTGCACCAGCCTCAGGGATCCTGTCCCATTGTGCCCACCACGCTGCACTTTCCTGAGAGTACCTACTAACTGTCCCAAGGTGGCATTTTTCAAAATCTAATTCAAAGATCTTGCCAGTCAGAACCCATTGTCTTTGGTAACACCAAGTAGATATTTGCAGGGCACCCTCACCTACACTTAATCAATCCCTTCTCTCAGTTGTCCATGTGGAAGCAAAGAAACTAGCAGCAGAACATGGATTATTCATCCAGGATATCAGCACCCCAAGAATTCTCATGAGATGGGCTGCTGTGACTGTGATACAGGGTTGGCAGGGAGGCTTTGACACTGAACAAGCCCAGAGTGCTGACCCTGCTCACATGTGTGCCAGCACCTTAGCCTACCTCTAGATGTCCTAAACTCTGAGAGGAAGAAGGAGATCTTCCTACATAGAAGCTGTTCTCTGAATCTCTGATGGCCAAGGTCAAGCCAGAGTGTTTGAACATGCCAGTTCCAGCCCCTGAGGTTTCTCTGCCTGCCTGGTGTTTTGTTGTGCTTTACGTATGGCACGGTGAAGATGTGGTCCATACTAGGAATATCTTTGTAGACAACCGCCCTGGGTTCCCATGCTAAAATTCAATTAGGGACTGACAGGGACCTAAATACCAACAAGACAGTGCCAAGACCATGAGTTCCAAAATCAAGAGCAAATGGGGCCTTGATGCTATCCTGTGCTGATCTGACAGGAGTCAGCACACACAATTCTCCTGCACATCCAATGCCCCTTGGAAAAATCCTCTGTCAAGGGCAGGTGATGCCTCATGAGAATGAACTGTCAGCGTAGGACAAGACACTTGGGACTACTGTCCTGAACTCACCAGTCTCAGAAGAATGGGCTTTGAAAAGTTTTCAGAACACAGGACAGGGGTGTGTAAGCAAGTGCAGGTAATCCTTGGGAAACACATAGTTCCTGAGGAGGTTCTGAGATATGTTGGATCCAAACCTGGAAAAGGCAGCATTGTGTTCAGGGGGGTAAGAAAGCAGGAGCCTGCTGATGTTTTCACAGTATTGCATGGGAACAGTAACAATGCCCTTAGGAGCAGGATGTCCTAGCACTCTCAGATCAAGCAGACAGCCTAGAGCCTATTAGGCCCATATCCCAAGAGAATGCCGCTCATGTGTGAAGCTTCTATAGCCAGGAAGCTGAGGCAGGGAACATCGACATTGTCTCAGTTAGGGGTTTACTGCTGAGAACAGACACACCATGACCAATGCAGCTCTTATGAGGACAACATTAATGGACACAGGATTGCAGGTTCAGAGACTCAGTCCAGTATCATCAAGCTGGGAGCATGGCAGCATCCAGGCAGTCATGGTGCCAGAATAAGTGAGAGGTCTACATATTCATCTGAAGGCTGCTTGGGGAAGATTGGCTTGCATGTGGATAGGAAAATGGTTTTAAAGCCCATGCCCACAGTGACACACCTACTTTATCAAGACCACGCCTCCTAATATTGCCACTCCCTGAGCTAAGCATATACAAACCATCATAGACATCTTGCAGGAGGGTGGTACTGTTCTATCAGAGAGAAGCCTCTGCTCCCGTTAATATACTGAGGTCAACCCTGGATAGGGCCCAGAGCCCTCCACGCATCCTGGGACTCAGGGAGGCATCCTATGAAAGAGCTTTTTCCTTGAAGGACACATGGGTGTTAAGGCCTCCCTTCCAGCCATGACGTAGGGAGTGTCCAATGCTAAACTCTGTGTCTTTGCAGAAGTGAAACAATAAAAATTCACCCTTCACAGTACAGTGAGTAGCAAAAATGGTGAAAGGTGTAAATAGAACCAATTAGTACCTGAGCATGAGGATTGGTTTTATATGAAATGTGGGTGGGTGCAGTGCAGTATCCTCCTGCATGTACCTACATGTTCAGTAACTACCCTGTTCGATGCTGCTTTACACAGAACCATCTGGAATCCATTCACTGAGGGACTCCATCCCTGGACTGGAAGCTACAGGTGGGATTTTGTATCCAGTTCTCCCAGCCCTGGGACAGGGATGCATGGATAAAGTGGAGAGAAGCAGACTAGAATGGTGCAGAGGTTATCCTGCCAACAACCCCAAGCCCCCAGCTGCATGACAATGTAGAATAGCCAGCAGTTTCCCAGACAGCCTCACTCCCCATAGACAGACTTCTTCCAGTCCCTCCTTAGGCCAAGGGAAAGAAAAGCAAAAAAAGCAGGAGCACGGAAAGAAAAATTGCACTACTCCCAGGAGCCAAGGACAAGCCCCCTCCCATCCTCTGATCTGACCCCATAACCATCCACAGCCAAGGCCTGGGCTCATCTCTAGAGGCACAGGGACCCAGGCAGATGAGCCCTTGAATCACAATCGGCTCCTCAAAAGCATCCTATGGGTGTCAGTCCTGAGTCCATGAATTGGAGGTGCTCTGCACAGCTATTCAGAGAAGCCTTCTCTTGATCTCTGTCAAAGATCTCTGTGTTGGATGTCAGAGGAGAGTGTCCACCCAGTATCAGTCCTGGGACTGTGGCCCTCTAATATGTTAGCCCATGTGAACCTCCCCACAGAGCGCCACCTCTCCTTGTGCAACTCCTCCTTGATCGCCTTCTATAGGAAGATATTTAGAGTCCCTTGCACGAGGCAGGGAAAATGGCACACAGCTGAGGGTGGTAGACAAAGCTGGGAACACATCAAATATTGAGTTGGTGTGAGGCTCCCTAAGCCATGCTTGGGCCGGTCTGTGCCAGCGATCCCATAAGTCCCTTTGATTCTCCCCATGTACACAGCAAGAACCAATTTCCAGGCCTACTTCTGCCCAGAGCAAAGGGAGATTGGGACTGGATTCCAACCTTGGCCATTATTGTAATACCTGACCTTGTAACCCTTGCTCCCTTTGGGGCTCGAACAGTCCCCCTCAAATGTAGACAGCAATGTCTAGATGGTGTTCACAGCTTTTCTTGCCTGAAACTGTGCTGTGTTTGATACTACAAACCAGGAAGTAGGGACTTGAACTTGAGATCACTGACTCGGGCTAGGGAGGACTCCAGGGCACCTGAGCTCAGCTGCAAAGGCAGAAGCTGAACCACAGTGAGCAGAGGTGGCACATTTTCCTGTTTCTTTCCTTTTCTGCTCTCAGGTCTTTCAGTGAACTCCACAGATGAGGATCTTTCCTCCCAGGCTGAGTGTCTGCAGCCATGAGGGTCCTCTCCAGGGGATTCAAAACCCCAGAAGAGTCTTCAGAAGGAAAGCGCTACACACTGCTCTGCCCCCAGCACTCTGAAAAACAGAGACCCTTTCTGGGCTTGGGCCAGTCAGTGCTCAATAGTTAGCTTCTGGCTGCACTGGCTGCTCACAAATAACACAGCTGCCTGGGTCCTGTGACCTGGCTCTCACAGACTGTGATTGAGAATTTATTTCAACTGTGTCAGCACAGCCACTCTGTTCCTTCTGGTCCCAGTTTGCACAGAGCTCCTTGTCCTCATACACGCCTGTTCCATCACTGGACCTTAATATTTAAATTGAGCCCTACACTCAGGATGGACTTGGTTTTCTATACATCATGCCAACCTCTGTGTGAGAGGAAGTGTCTGCATGTGTATGCATACCCCCTTATGTGCCTAGGTGTCCATGCATACCACTACCCCATGTCCTGTCAGGGGCCATCCTCTGGACAGGTCCTCACGCCTGCATGTCAGACCACCTGTCTTCAAGCCCCAACCCCTCCCCACTCCACAGATGCTGAGCTTGTGGGCTATGGGTATTCAAACTCAAGTCCTCACCCTTGGGAGGCAAGTGCTCTGCCTATCCCTGCAGCTTTGTCTCAGGTGTTTGATGATAACCTAGAGCCTTTCTGAGGATTTATGAGAACAGTGTCATCTTGATGGGTCAGTTTAGAAACACAGCTTTGTCTTTTTTCATTTTTTAAAATCTGTACCATCAGTTTGAGGCTAATCATTCAGAATTCAAAGAAAAAGTGACACAGCGAGCATAGACATGAGGACTTTAAAGCAGGAGGCACAGCAAATATTCAAAACAGAGAACTGAGGAGAGGTAAACATCTTACAGGCTTTGATTTCTAAAAGCCTAAAGTCTCTCCATAGCCCACAGAAGCCAGAGCCTTGAAGCCCTTCCCAACCATGTCATGACAGGTCCTATTGTGACCTCATGAGGAGCGACTGTGAGGAGGTGCAGCCAACAGATGTTAAGCTGTAGCCAGGCCTGGATTTCTTTGAGTGCTTTGAGAGGAGGTGTGGAGTGGAGCCCTCTGGGACTTGGTTGTATCTAGTGAGCTGTGTGTGGTTGTATCGGATTTTACTGTACTGTGTATATGTGTATGTGTCTATGTGTGTAGGATGATGTGTGTTGACAGATTTCCTTGTGTGTGACTGTGTGTACACTTTCGCCCGTGTTTGTCAGTATATGTAGGAGTGTGTGAGTTTACAGGTTTGTTTGTGTGTATGTGTTTGTATGTGTGTACGTTTTCTTGTGCATGTGTGTGTCCCTGTGTGTATGTTTGTTTGTGTATGTGATGTGCGTTTTTATTGGTGTGCTTGTGTGTAAGTATGTGTGTACCTGTTCATATGTGATTGGGTTTTGTGTGAATCTGGGTGTTTGTAAGAGTTTGTCTGTGTGAGTATAAGTACACTTTTGTGTATTTCTGTGTGTGCTTCTGTGTGTGCCTATGTGTGTGTGTGTGTGTGTGTGTGTGTGTGTGTGTGTGTGTGTGTGTACACACGTTCCCATCCCCTTTTGCCCCTTCTTGTATCTATACTACCTTCACCTCAGTGCAAGAGTGTGTAGAGGCCAGAAGTCAGCCCGGGCTCCTGTTCCTAAGGTAGGTCATCAACCTCATTTTCAAGACAGGCTCTCTCACTGGCCTGCTGCTGCCCAAGTACCTGTGTTGGCTGACCAGTGGCTCCCAGGATTTTGATATGCCAACCCCATAATATCAGATTAAAGGCCTATGTAGACGGCTGCCTGCTCATTTATGGTTTGATTTTTTTTTCTGTGTTTAAGAGATAGAATTAGGCCATATATTCTCAAGACCACTGGCTATTTCCTTATTGTGGTTTTGATCTTTCTTCCTTTCTTTCTTTCTTTCTTTCTTTCTTTCTTTCTTTCTTCCTTTCTTTCTTTCTTTATTATGGATTGCTGGTTTCATTTTTTGGTGGTGGTTTTTATGTTCTCACATGCTATATTACTGCTTTGATTATAGACATTTGTGCAGTCGGATGATTCACTCTATCTCCATTTTCAATGTCCTGCGGTTTCATCCTTTTACATTATTCCTGTTTCTCTATTTATTGAGTACAAGCAATCATTGGCTTAGTCTTGATACAAATTTGCCCTTTGTGACACTTTGACTCTTCGGCCTTTGTTTAAGGTTTACTGTTCACTGATATTTAACTGCCTTATTCCTTGTGGTTGGTTAATTTTAATTTTCAGTATTTTGCTCTGGAGAGTTGTGGAGTTTTGTGGAACACTAGGTCCTGAAATTCAATGGAGTTTCCCTTAAGTGTTGGCTTTTTACATTTCTTTGTTTTGTCTTATACTAATTGTTTCTCCTCTCGTTTCTTTCATCTGACCTTTTTCTTCAAACTACATCCATTCACAGTATTGATCAGCTTTGGCTGCACAATCCTATTGTAGTATGACAATTTTTATTTTCATCATTGCATTTAGTATGTGTGTGCTCTTGGCTTTCTCTTTTGGGGTTGGTTATTTGGGTGGCTTTTACTTATGATTCTTCATATTTTCCCCCTTTTCATAATTTTATTCTATTTTTCTAGTCTAGTCTTTTCTTTGTTTTTATTTTTTTCTTTTTGTTTCATTTGTTTCTTTTAGGTTCCACATGTGTAATTTTAGTTCCTGAATTGCTCCATCTTTTTCATTATTTGATTCCATTTTTTTTTGTTATTTTTAGGTAGCATTAGTACTGATAAAATGCCTACAGAGATTGAGAAGGAGTTACCCCCTCCTAGGCCCGATCCCAGTATCTCTCAGGAGGGAACCTCTCATTCCCAACATAAAGTACTGAAGACTATTGGAAAAGGAAGCCATGCCAAGGTCCTCCTGGCCCACCACCAGCTCACAGGAACCCCAGTGGCGGTCAAAGTTCTCCGAAGGAACAAGCAGTGGTTCCGGCCAGCCATGACAGAAGCAAACATAATGAGAAAGATCAACCACCCCAACATTGTTTCTCTCTTACAAGTCATTGAAAACAAAACTAGAATATACCTCATAATGGAGCTGGTGGAAGGCCAACAACTCTACCAGTACTTCAGAGAGTCAGGGCACATAGAGGAGGATGAGGCCCGGCAAATATTTGAACAGATATTGTCAGCAGTGAGCTACTGCCATGGAAAGGGGATTGTTCACCGAGACCTGAAAGTGGACAATATAATGATCGATAAAAACAAAAAGGTCAAAGTCATCGACTTTCGGCTTAGCACCAAAACACAACCTGGACATATGCTAAACCAGCACTGCGGTGCGTACTCTTTTGGTTCCCCGGAACTCTTCCTTGGACTTCTGTATGACGGGATGAAGAATGACATGTGGACAATAGGAGTGGTCTTGTATTATATGATAGTGGGAAAGCTTCCATTTGATTCAGTGATCATCCAAGAATTACAAATACAAGTTGTTGCAGGGGTGTATCCTGCCCCCTGTGGGGTTTCAGAAGAACTGGAGAACCTCCTTAGTCAATTACTAACAGTAAATCCAATGTATAGACCAACAGCCAGTGAGGTGATGAAACACGCCTGGTTCAAAGAACACGGGAAGGGGTTCACAGGTCGTTGTGAAGAACTGCTTCCCCTCAGGCCAGACCCTGAAATTTTGGGTGCGAGGAAATGCATGGGATTTCAAGCCTCTGCAATAAAATACTCCCTAATAAAAAGAAAATATAATGAGGAAATGGCAACTTATTACTTCCTACAACAGCAGGCCCTCCCGGGGTATGGCTGCACAGCCCAGGCACAGCAAGTGAGTCCCATTGCAGCCCCATTTCCTAGCCTTGATCCTGCAGGTGCTTTTAGATTACAAAGAAAGAGGAGTGGAAGCCTGCCAGTCCTTGACACCTTGCAGGTGTCATTCTCCCACGGTCAAGTATCTCAGTATGGCCAGAAGGCTCATCCAAAAGGAGGAAGAAGGTCAACTGTGCCTGGTCCTCTCAGGGCACTACCACTATCACAAATGTGCCATGAGTGTCCCATGCATTCAAACAACAAGCATCTTCAGTGAGAAGAGTAGCAACAAGGAAATAAAAGAAGATAATCTACTCTCCCGCAGAGCGCCATTAGAGGATAAGCCCATCTCCAGCAGGGTCCGGCACAGAGGTTTTAAGGTGTGGACCATGAATATAGCAAATGCCCTGATTAATCTTTGTTGCTGCCTGCCAAGGAGAAAGAAACCTCGCCTGGGGCAGAACAGCATCTCACCCGAGAAATGAGCCACAGGGAGAGTCCAGAGAACAAGCAGCAGGCATAGCCCAGGTATCTTTGTGCTTTGTCCTTTCCAGTTTGCTCTATGTTCCTCCTTCCTCTTGTCTCTGGTTTCCATTTTCCCCACAATTCTTACCTTGTATCTTCTCTAAGTTCTTTATGAGGTTTCCCCAACACCAAGCCTCCTGCCTCTTCTTGATTTCTCCTCTTCCCAGCAGGGACCCAATATGAATGATGAGTTCCCCACTCTACAGATTTGTCTTGTTGACCCATCCCTTCAGATGGACTCCATCCCCACCTTAGGCCAATAGCTCCCACAGGGTGAGGACTAGAGGTTCATGGGATCTTGGACTCTTCCATGGGCTACTGGTCCTAGCACATGTGGTCATCAATTCCAAGTGCTGCAAAACAGAGTCTTATCTTTTCAAATGTGACGTCCCATTCCATTAAGCCTTAAAATTAATAACAAGGTTTGTCATTGAATAAGTATCAACAACCTAGTTTGTGGGTTATTGTTGATGGTCAGAATCCTGGATGCATGCATAGTTTTTTGCATACTGATTTTTTTTGTTCCTAAGGCCTACTGATTGGTAACATTTCTAAATGATTTCTTTCAAAAATCTTAACTGAGAAGTAGAAGAGAAGAAGTAATAAAATAATAAAGCAATCAAAGCTCCAAATGGTAATCTAAGTATTCTACCTCATATTTTTTTTGCTTAGAATAAATTCTTTTTTTCTTTCACAGTGCCATCTTGAAATTCTGTCATATCCTGTGTATAAACAGGTGGTGATTTCAGACACATGGCCAATGAAAAGACACCAGCAGAAGCTACAGCACCAACAGGAGTAACAGCAATAGCACCAGCAGCATTAGCAGTAGCAGAAGGAGGAAGAGGAAGAAGAGGAGGAGGAGGAGGAGAATGAGGAGGAGGAGGCAGAGCAGGAGGAGGAGGCAGAGCAGGAGGAGGAGGCAGAGCAGGAGGAGGAGGCAGAGCAGGAGGAGGAGGAGAAAAATCTGGAGGAGAAGGAATAGGAAAAGTGGAATAGGAGGAGAAGAAGGAGGAGGAGAAGGAGGAGAAGGAGGAGGAGGAGGAGTAGAAGGAGGAGTAGGCAGAGCAGGAGGAGGAGGCAGAGCAGGAGGAAGAGGAGAAAAATCTGGAGGAGAAGGAATAGGAGAAGTGGAATAGGAGGAGAAGAAGGAGGAGGAGAAGGAGGAGGAGGGGTAGGAGGAGGAGGAAGAGGAGGAGGACTTTGTTTCCCTGTCCTGGGATAATTGCTGAATGACTTCTTTTGGAGACAGATACTATGCTGAGCAATGTCTATGAAACAAATTATCAGAATATTAACCATTCATAGAAGACATCTCAATATTCCTGAAGAGGATCACCCCTGGAAGACAGAGTTAGATGGCAGTGCAAGCTGTGCGGAAAGTCCTTAATGAGGACGACTTTCTCAAAGCTGATGATGTAATAGTTCTGAAGGAGCATTTTGTGGGAGTCAGGGTCCCATCTACCTCTGTCTGGGCACACAGAGCTCCTGGCCTTGCATCCTGCCTGAGAGGTGACCTGGATTATTGGCTTCCCTGGTCCACACAGGGTCCTGGATTGCTTGGTTGCCCCTCATTCCTGGTCTACCCTGTGCCCCATGGTGTTTGCAGCTTCTATGGGCTGAATTTAATCAGTGATTCACTGGAGCTGGATCTGAACCCAAACCACAGGGAAGCCCTGGGCACTGAGGAAAATAAGAGCAACAGACAACATCTCCTCCACTGCTTCTCTGTCTGCTCCACAAGGCAAGGCAGCTCTCACACAGGAGGCATCCAGCCTAACTCCCAGCAGGGAGAGTGTGAGATGTCTGTGGATGAGCCCACATTACAGTACGATTCTGTGGGAAGACATCTGGTAGCTTCTGGTGCAGCTGCAGCAGTCAGGACACATGGAACTACAGTGGAGGTGAGCTATAGGACCAGGTAGCAAAGAGTCTGATCTGGCCAATGCTGATCTGAATCCCTGGGTGCTCAGGGCTACAAAGAATGCCAGTCATGGGCATGCAATGTGTCACTAACACTGTGTGTGACCACATTCTGAAAGTCTTGTCCAGAAAAAAAAACAAGTGGTCTTGAGCACTGAGTTTCAGTCCCGACTCATGGGGTACAGGATAGCAGATTGACCTGAGTATGAAATCGCATGAATATGCCCTCTGGCTGCTCCCTGGGCTCAGGATAGATGGGCCCTGAGAAGGCACCATTCATGGGTCTGCAGGAGTATGGGAGGTCTTGGCATTCATGAGGCACTCCTAACCCTTACTTGAGCCACTCTGGGGAGGAGATGGCATCATTTGTGAGATGGGCTTATGTGGGACACTATGCTTCGATGTATGGCACAGACAGCTCCTTTCCTTGCTGACAGTTCAGACCCACAGCTGGCCTCATCTCAGACAGTCCCATGAGGAGTGGTGTTTGGTTCTTGCTTCACAGTTAGGGCAGGAAAACACCTAGGATACGATGGGCCACTGCAGTGAGTACGGGCCACGTGCCTGTCTTGTCCTTGCTTACTTGTTTTTTCCTCTTCCTCCTCCTCCTCCCCCTCCTTCTTCTCTTCCTCTTCTTCTTCCTCCTTCTCCTTCTCCTCCTCCTCCTCCTCCTCCTTCTCCTCCTCTTACTCCACCTAATTTCAGGAACCACCCAGAGACCTTCACAGGAGTGTAGTTCATGCTAATCAGAATGCAGGGCTGGAGATCAAATTCTGGGTAAGGTCTCCATCCAGCCCTGGTTGCTCCCCCACACACCCTGCCTACCTGAGATTTCCAAATTGTGTTCTCAGGGTCGTGGAGAATCCTCTACAGTTAGCCCTGCTGATACAGCCAGTTTCTTGGGAACACTGGGTTTAGCAGGAGTCCTCTCCATCAGGCTCAGAACCTTAGAGTGAGTGAGAGGGCTTGCTGAGTGGCACACTAGAACCAGAAAGGTGTAGAGCCCTCCAGTGGTAGTCATGTAGTACTGCAAGAGTTTATTTCCTAATTTCTTCACCTCTACCTTGTTCTAAAGCCTTTTCAGGGACCCCTAGGGACCTAAGAAACTTGACTTTGGACCCCCATAGCGCAACAGAGAGACTAAAGCAGCAGCCCTGTGAAACTTCTGCAGAGGACAGTGTGGGCTCTGTGTTGTAGAGTGGCTGTGGAGTGGCATGAATGCTGACTGACCAGCCAGTCACAGAGAGCTAGGGACAGTTAGATTCTTGGAGGAGGGAGCATGAGCGGCAGACACAGCAGAGTTGAGGCCTTCAGAGGAGCCAGCTCATTTAATAGAGAAGCATTAAGCATTAAGCATCAGCTTAAGACACTGCACTGAAGACCTGACCCAGTAACATGCCTCATTTACACATCACCTACCTGTGCCTTGTGTATGGTCCTCAGGTTAGATCCTAAGTCCATCATGACTTAAAAGCAGAAGTTTGCACATCACGCAATGTGGAGGCTACTCTCAGCTGATGGGACCCACGCAGTCTGTGGACAAGTTTGCTTAAGTGAAAGTTGGCCGTCCTTGAACTCTCGGGTCTTCCAGGGTAGTGTGTGTTGACCACATGCAGAGTCATTCCTAAAGACATAAGTGCCAAAATTCAACAATAGGGAGAGAATCCTGTACTGGATGGAATCACTCGGCTCAGTGTGGACACAAAGATATCCTATGCCATGGCATGGAGGCTCCCAAGAACTTCTAGGATGAATGTGAGGCACACAAGAGCCCACAGTGCAGCCTGGGAGAACATTAAAGTATCTGGAATTATCAGGGACACTAAGGTATGTTGGGCAGGATATGGAGCTGATGCATGCTGGAGAAGGTGTCATGAAGGGACATGGGCAGTAGAGGGAGGTCTATGACTGCAAGGCCTGCCTAGGCTCCAATAATCCTAACTGGGTACTGCAGAATTTCCGAGATCACAGCTCTGCAGTTACCCTTCTCATGTCCTGGTTTTAACTACTGCACCCAACACAAAGCCTCCCTTGCAGTATGTCTCAGATCCATTTGAGACTCTGCAAACCAGACATCTTTGTACGGAATGGAAAAGAACCCTTACTGCACAACTCAGGTTGTGGAGGCTGGTCCATCCTGTCTGACAGTGTTTCTGAGGCACTGGTATAGGGCTGTTTGGGGTCTCCTCTCCTCACCTTAGCCAAGGAGGTCCAGGGTCATCAAGCAGGTACAGTCCATGGGCTCTGATATGGTTCATGGTATGTTATCTACTCATGGAGCCCTCAAGATTTCTTTACTGCCCAGGCTCCAAAGAAGTATTTGATGTACCTTTACTTGGATGAGAGGAGACTTGAATGTCACTGCTGCTCACAGGTTCTCGGTAGTTGAGCCCAATAGTGGATGTATTTTTGTGAGTCATATCTGCACCTCCTCCTAACATCTGTTAGAGTAGATAAAGTCTGTCTGGCTGGGTGGGGCAGTACCTCCTCATCTAGGCCTTCTTGTGTGCATCTTGACCTCGGCCAGAACATGTGGAGTTGGGACAACCATTCTGGATGTCAGCTGATGCAATGCCTCACACAGAGGTGCTGGCAGAACTGAGGGTTCTATTCCCTGGACATTGTGACAAAAACAGACTGGGAACAGTGGGAAGAGGAGGGTCCACAAGGCTAGCTCAGACTCCAATCTCTAAAGATCAGATTTCATTTTCGTACAAAATCTGGTGAATTAGCCCTGTACAAGACTCATATTACCTTCCATTAGAAAACCTTTGGGAACAAAAACCCTATTGTAAAGTGGTGTCTGTGCCAACTGTGGGTGCCTGGCATCAGTCAGGTCTGGTGTCAGGATAGGCCCATCCACAGACATACACAGGCACACACACACACACACACACACACACACACACACACACACACACACACAAACATCATTTCATGCAAGCCTACACCGCCCCCCCCAATCACCTGCTATCTTGGGATGTGTCCAGGCTGCCTCAACTTAGCTTCTTCCCACCACATATGTCCCTAAATTGTGTGAACCAGGGGTGGTCACTCCCCTTGCTGGGTTCCCTATTCCTCAAGTTCAGGTGAGGTCACTCTGCTCCTCCTGATCCTTTCCTGGTCTAGAGCTTGTCACCTGACCCTGTGGTTCACAAGTGCTCCCAAGGAAGAAATAATCCATGTCTCCATGTTTACGTGGTTGCCCATACTGCTGATTCCTGGCAGGAGTCATGTGTGGATGGGTACTTGACAGGGTCTTGGTCCTTAGTTTGTCAGTGTCTCCATGAACACAGCATTCCTGTGAGACCAAAGCACTCCAGACACAGCTTGGGATATGCTGAGTGGCATGGCAGAGTATGCCCCTGAAGAGCAGGCAGGCCCAGCATGGCCACAGAACAGCCTTGGATGTGCCTGTCTGCCTTTCCCACCAGAGCATGACCTGCTGTAACAGGTGCTTGTCATTATCTTGGGGAACACAGCAGTGAGAACCCTGCTGGGGCTTCTGGTCTCCATGGAGCAGGCAGGGGCCTTGTGCTCACTTGTCCCTCACTAGTCCCCTTGGCCCAGGGATTGTGGTTTTCAGGACTCCCAGAAGCATCAGAGGCCAGCACAAGTCATCCTTAGTGTGTGCAGCAGCTACAGGTGCATGCAGGTCAGGACCTGTGCCCTGTGTCTTCAGAGACAAGAAGGAGCCAAGAGTATTGGCTGACCCTGAGAAGCCACTTGGGTCTCATAAAAATTCTATTTATGTCCTTCCTCTGGGCCTGTGGAGACATTGTAGGGAACTATACCAATTTCCTTGGCTGCCAGGCTGTGCAGAACTGCAGACTGTGGTCACAATCCATAGGGAATGGACAGGACAATTACAGGCCACGCTCTGCCATGCCTCTGCCTAAAAGTGTGCAATGGGGTCAGGGTATGGGCATAAGGAGGAGCCCACGCAGATTCGAGTCTCCTTCCAATATTCATCTGTGGGCTGGGTAAAGAAAGCCAGCACAAAATCACAGTAACTTTATATGATTGTCTTTTAAAAGAAACATCAAAGATAACAGTTGTAAATCATGAAAATGGCATCTGTGTATGCGTAGACAGCTGTTTGCATGGAGCGTGTGTACCCACACTCCAAGCACAGACTACAGGCATGGGGAGTGTCTGTCTACACTTGGAGCAGAGCATACATGCTATCAAACACACAATAAAGGCCATCATGCCCAGGCCCTGGGTCTATAAGCCACTGAAAGCCTCTCACTCCTCAGTGGGGTCTGATGTCCAATACCTTAGAGACATCTGCAGACTGTGCTGCCAGAACATGAAGAGCCATGAGAGTCTCCCCCGGAAATTCTGTAGTCTTGCTGGAAATGCAAGAGGAAAGCCCAGCCTCTAGGCCAACGTGTAGCATAGTTCATACAAGTATCACTGACACACAAACATGTTGAAGACAACATGGCAGGGCCTGGCAGAGCTGTAACTTGGCCAAAGGTGGAGTGGCTGGGACAAATGAACAATCATGGCTGTGGTAGCTCCCTAAAGCCTGGATTTCTGCCCCCTCTATTATGGGGTCTCTGAAGAAGACAAACGGATGGACTCCTAGAGCATCCTGTTGATTAGCTTGCTGTTCAGATGTGGGATGTGGTCACAGTGCTCTGACAAGGCCACAAGAACATCCATGGGAGTGGAAACTAGCCTAGGTGTGTCCTACTGTGCCCAGGGATCTGCACTCTGGCTTATGGTGTGGAGGCCCAGGGTGCAATGGGGTCAAGGTGTGGCATAAGGAGGAGCCCACGCAGCATAGCATGTGAGTCCTTGAACTCACTGCATTTAAGTCCTGGGGTGAGTCTCATGTGGTCAAACTCTGCATGACTCAGGTGGCTGACATCTTACCTGCTGTGATTGACATCACCGGCTTTTACAATGTGGGTGTAGCCTTAAGAGCCATGTTATATACTTGTCAACTGGAAAACAGAACTTGTGTTTCACTTAGGATGGATGTGTGTCCTTCCAAAGTGTGAGTGTACCATACTTTTGTTTTCTTCCCTCCCTCTCCACTTCCAAAGTCTGGAAGGCCTCCTTGATGTGGGCTCTAGACCGCCAACGCTCACTGCAATGATCACTTGGGTTTGCCATGAATGAACTTCTGTACTGGGAACTGACCTGGCACAGGGCTAGGCTTCCCTTCCTTGCTGACCGAGCAGAAACCTGTGACAATCAAGTGACACCTGAAAGAGTTCCTGTGCACCAAGTTGGGGTGCAGTTCTCTGAGTTGCATGCCTCTGTGGATGAGTCCCACAAACGCCAAGGCACTGGTGACAGGCCTGGAAAAGGACAGCATAAGTCACAGGAGACCCCATGTTGATCTGGCAAGGGATAAGCACTCTTTGCTATGATTAACCTTATCTTGCTCATGGACAGACAATTCTCATGTGAACCAAGTGTGCTAAGTTTAAGAAAATGGGCTGGGGCTGGAGAGCAGGCTCAGTGGTTCAGAGCCTGGCTTTCAAAGCACTTTCAAAGGTCCTGAGTTTGATTCCAGTCACCATATTATGGATACTAACTAACTATAATCAGATCTGATGCCCTCTTTGGACACACAGATGTACATGCAGATAGACCACTCAAATAATTGAATCTTAAAAGAAAGGAACAAAGGAATGAAAGAAGGAAGAAAAGAAAGTTAAAGAATGAAAGAAAGGAAGGAAAGTATGAAAGAACGAAGAATCAAGAAAGGCAGAGAGAGAGAGAGAGAGAGAGAGAGAGAGAGAGAGAGAGAAAGGAAGGAAGAATGAAAGAAAGAGAGAGAGAGAGAGATAGAAAGAAGAAAAGAAAGGAGGAAGCAAGCAAGCTGGTCAGCTGTAGAGAAATGGGCCTGTAATACCAGACAATCAAGACACACAGTAGGAAGGGGGATCAGAAGTTCAAGGCTAGCCTGGTCTACAGCATGAGTTCAAGGTCACCATGGACAACTTAGTCACACCCTTTTTCTAAAGGTGAGGAGGGCTAAGGCTACTAACTCAGTGGTAGAGCACTCGTGGGGAAAGCAGACTGCTGTCCATTGATACCTCTCCTTCCTTGCTCTGAAATACACAATGGTATTAGAAGAGTCAAAGGTTCTTGGCCTAGTATCCACTATTCTATTTGCTACATCGTTAAGGGTGCAGTTTTTGGTATTTTGGTCAGGGATCAAATCTATGAAATAAAACTTAAGCAATACTCTTATTGCTGTCAGAGTGGCAGGGGGATGATAAATGCTTGCCCACCTGCATCAGTACAAAGCTGGTTCCTTGGACTCCCTGCAAACACATCACTGCTAACTGTATGCCCTGTGTAGGCTTTTCCAGCACTGTACATAGCTTGAAAAGCTTCCCTGCTATGGACCCTTGAGTGGTCATCCTGCCTCTCTCAGTCTCAGAAGGGAGCACCTGGTCACCTCTAGGCTCACAGGTCAGGGACCTCTTCCATCCCATGGTGAACAAGACTGGCACGGCTGCACACACCTTGAAAAAAGAATATTTTGGCAACCCTTAATGAAAAAGATGGTTCTTACTTTCCATTATGGCATTCTATAAAATACGGGTATTTCCTGGTACAATTACACATGTCATTGATTGTGTGTGTGCGTATGTTTTTGGAGGTTGGAGGGGGATAATTCATTTCTCTAAGCCCCTTCCTCAATGCGAGGCGAAAAACATTGACTCTCATACAGACTTTTAATAATTACACAGTTATTTACATATTTTTAAGATTTGTTTATTTTTCCAACTTTTTTTAGTGCTCTCTCTCTCTCTCTCTCTCTCTCTCTCTCTCTCTCTCTGTGTGTGTGTGTGTGTATGTGTGTGTAATTAGATATAATACTCAGGGTCAGTACATCCTACACTTGAGCTACCCTATAACTTTTTATGTTTTAAACAGCTTTATTATGATATCTTTGACATATAAAGCTGATATGTGCTAGAGGTGAGCATATTGATGTTCTTAAGGACATGTTCTTTCTCAGATACAGAACGCAAGCTGGCTAAAATCCTTGCTGCTTTTGCAGATTAACCTTGTCATGCACTGAAGCAATGGGGCACATACTAAGCACACTCCCTGAGCTGCTTCCTAGGTCGGTAGCACTGGCTCCATCCCAGGCAGAGCTGGAGTGGGCAGCTGTAAGGTTGAGGACCTGCATTTAGGACACTGGTCCCCAGGAGCACCTTACCTGCAGGTCATCCTTTGTACCTCTGAATGTCACTCCTGGGTTCTCACTGCCTGGCACTTAACCATAGACACCACTGTAGAACTGTCTAAGGCCAGAAGGGCAAAAACATTGTTGTTATAAATTTCTACTATGTAAACGTCAAATGTTGAGCTTCTTGAACAGTATTCTGAAATGAACCTGGGAGAAACACAAGAAATATGGTCTGAAGTCTCTTCTGGAACTGCCACTCCAGCATATTCTTCCACAGGCAGTCACTCTCCTCTGCACTACCGTCCCCCTTGTTTTGCAGCTCATGGATCTCCTTGCTTAGCATATCCACAAGGTGCATTTGCTGTTGCTTCTCCAGCTTCTCCCTGGCATCTTGTTTCCATGGGTCTGGAGACAGACTCCCCAGAGGACAACTCCTCTTTACTGATAGTTATGAACTGCAGATACCTGTGCTCAATAGTGGGGGGCTGCTGCGGGGACTACAACACCAGAATGACTGTTTCTTGGGGCCTCTGCAGTGTGGAAGGTTTTCCTGGTTTGGTCGGTGTGGTCAAAGAAGAGAAGGAAGCAGGTTCAGGGAATGAGAGTGCATCTGTCACCCATTCCTCTCCTGCTCCCTGTGCTTCCTCTCTGCTTCCTTGTCCAGGCAGGCCTTCTATATCTCAGACCACCGCTGCTGCTCCTCACTCTCTTTTGCTAGCCAGCAGCCACCTGAACAGACTGGGATCCTGCCTTGTTTGCAGAAGGTGGTGGGAGGGGCAAATCCACTAAAATGCCGCCAAAATCTGGTGTAGGTGGACATGTGGTGGAGGAGGTGGTGGAGGGAGGTCTGTTCATATGGGCTGGGAGACAGTAACAGTGGTGGGCAGCACCTCTGCTGGGGTTTCCCAATGGCCAGGACCACTCTTAGTCAGAGTGGAAGCAGGGGTAACTGACTTGGAGGAAGGGTTCAGGTGCTCCTGTCTGGATGTCATAGATTCCAATGAGGAGCTCTGGATCCACATATTACTGTCACACTAGAGACCCTTGCCAGCCTCTACTCAATGGAGCTCAAGTAGGTAAAACTCTTCCTGAAGTTCTTCCTTGGAAGAGGTAAGAGGCTGAGAAAAGAAAAGAGGAAGCTCTACTACTTCAGGGACTCACCAGAGATGTTAGCAAAATTTCATGCATGTTTCTTCCTCACAGAGGAGGTAACAAAAACTGGGGAATGGGTGAATAACCAGACCTGACACTGCTTTATGGCTCACCTGCCAAGTAGCCAGCTGTTCCTGTGTCTATGAAGGAATAAAAAGATTTTTCTATACACTGATGCATGCTGTTTGTGGCACTGTCACTCCTGCAATTTAGCTCCTAACCAGGTCTAGGTTGAGGGGGTCTGTTCTTGTGAAATGTAAAGAAATAAACAATCAGATGCTTGAAACTGCATAAAAGGCATACTTTTTCCTCAGGGATCTGTTGTACAATCTTTTAAAAAGCATTCAAGGGGGTTGAAACCCCGAAAGGAGCTTTGCCATTTCAGGAAAGGGTGATGGAGGGAAGATTTGTATGGTGGGTTACTGGGAAGACAGGAAGGGCTAATATTGGATTATAAATGAAATAAATAAACGGTTTTCTAAAAAGCATGTATTTTAAATGCTGTGCTAAAAATGTAATGTTGACCCTATGCTTTCAATAAAAAACATTTCACATTTTCTTATTTACTCATTTACACTAATTCTCATTTTCCAGATTCATTAATTTAGTATTAGTTTACTTGAGTAGCGTAATAAAAATAAAACTTCAGTGAACAAAATTCAGGAATGATAGTTAATGTAATTTGTTGAGAACTGTATCAAAGAAGTCAGGTATTTCACAAGTAAGAAAGTGTTCCAGGTCATCTCAGATCTCATGCAGAGGTCTCCAGTGGAGACAGATGTTAGCTGCTGTTCTAGTGGTATATGCACACTTCTCTCCAGGAATAGGAGGCTGATCTATTAGAAATAGTGTTAAAAACCCAAGTGTCACATTAAATGACAAGTAAAATAAACATAACAATGTTCCTTTAAATGCAGGAGCCATGTCATACCCATCATACACTGAGGGCAGGATGTTTAGCACTGAGCCAGAGACAAAGATGTACCAGAAGTCGGCTTCACGCACCCCTACAAGTCTCCTGACACCACAGACCAGGATAAGGACTTTCTCCAGGACCAGATGAGATCTGTGCTAGAGACATGAGAGTAAATACGTGAAGCCTTTTGGAGGTTGAAGCCTTTTGGAGGTTGGGGTCCCTATTCAGGATATTCCATCCTCACGACTTTGTTAGCCAGCCTTTTAAGTGTAAAAATGATCTCCACTACCTTGGAAACCTGACACTTTTTTGAAGACACATTTACAGTGCATTTTGATCTATAAGGTCAAGGGTTTTTCAAGTAAAATCCTAATTTTGGACTAATTTGAGACCTCTATGAAAACAACAATGATCGAAGTACAATGTGCCTCACTGGCTTCTGGGTTACAAGGTGACTTAGAGAGTGCCTCCTCTTGTCACTTTGGGGCTGAAAAGGTGATCTGCTCTGTTTTTCATCAGCCTGTCTTTACCAGGCAGATTCGTTGGATCACTGTGCTCTGTCCAAGGCTTTTGAGGACTCTCTGGGGAGTCGTTTTGAGCTGAATTATTATAGAGCTCAAAACCTTTACTCTTCCACCTATCGATGATGGACAATGCCATCGTCTGCTACACATGTGGCTGGAGCCATGGATCCCTCCATGTGTACTCATTAGTTGATAGTTTGCTACCTGGTAGTTCTGGTGGGTTGTGGTTGGTTGATATTGTTGTTCTTCCTGTGGGGTTGCAAACCCCTTCAGCACCTTCAGTCCTTTCTCTAACTCCTCCATTGGGGTCCCCCTATTCAGTGCAATGGTTACATGCAAGCATACTTATTCCAGAGCAGTGAGATGGGAATGGGTGGGTGGGAGCGGGAGCATCCACATAGAAGCAGAGGCAGGGGGTTGGGAGAGCATGGGACGGGGATAACGTTTGAAATGTGAATACATAAAATATCCAAGAAAAATAAAACTTACAAAAACTTCACCCTGTGCTCTGGGTTTACCTGAGCCATAATGATCTGAAACTGAAACCAAAGCCAATTCATTCATTCTCTCCCTCTCACTGGTTCTAAGACTTGAAGAGCTTCAAAGTATGCATCTAAAATTCTTATATTTAATAACTGCTCTTGGTACAATAGGGTGATCTTTATATACATTCTTTGACTAGCGTAAAAATTCAAAACCAACCAAGCAATCAGAAGAAACCATAGCCCAGGGTCTCACTATATATTTGAGGCTCAGACAGGGGCACCGGAAACTAACAGAAATCTGCCTCTTTCTGCATTCTTAGAGCTGGCATTAAATGCACATGCCACCACAAGTAGCTTTATATGAACATTTTCAAAAGCTTTTACATATATTGTGTCTAGAAAAACATTTCATTTAATTAGTAAGTATCTATGGGGGAAACAACTTATTTTTTTTCTCAACACCTGAATTGTAATTTGTAAATAACAAAGTAACCTTTTTTAGATTATTTTTTAAAAAGTACTCAACTTCTCTTCTCTCAACTGATAACACACATATTATTATCCATCAGAATGACAGCATCACATGGTGCTGTCACCTGGTGTGATTATCCACACCTGTTCACAGTTTAGTCTTCCTGTCTGCTCACCTGGGACTCATTCGTTACCCACGTCCCTCTTTGTGTTTGTAAATGGTGTTCTGCTTTAACATGCCAACACATGGTCTAGCCAGGATTGTTTCCTGTTCTACGCTTTAGTAAAGAGTATTCTAGGCTGTCAGATACTGATACTGTTGTTGATACTCTAGCTACAAAGGTCAGGGCTAGGGTGTGCAGGTTCCACAGCTGAGTCAGGGTCAGAAGAGTGTTCACAATACTGCACCTAACAGACTGTGAATATATCTAGGAAACTGTACCATCCGATCTGATCTGAATCATGATCCAGAAGTATTTCTCAGCATCATGCACTCAGTCTCAACTAACTTCTTCCTTGAAGAGTTCAGCAAGAGCTGTGGTAGGAGTTACTACATGGGACTTTTAGGGCCTCTCTTTATAAAAATAATTTATGTGTATGAGTGTTTGCCCAGCATGTGTGCACATGAATGTTTGACTGGTGTCCAAAGAACTTAGAAGAAGGTTTCAAATCCCCTGAAATTAGGGGCAATTGTGAGCTAACACTGGTGTTGTAAAATTCTGAACCATCTTTCTAGTCCCAGATTTTGATAACTTTTAGGAGGAGCCATATCTCAATACAGGATTACTATATGTTGGCTAACCTGGCTTGAGTCACTAGCTCTTACCTCTCTGCACCATGGAGGACAATGTCTGGGTAAGAAAGGTGGACAGGCAGTGAGAGAGGATGCCTTGATTTGCAACTTCCAGGGTAACCATGGAACTGGTACTAGTCATGAGTTCAGCTGCCTTAGGTAGAAAAGAAACAGCGGTCACTGTCACAGTAGAGTCTATGTTCAGAATACTTGTGCTTAGGTTCCTCAACCCGGTTGCTGTGTGGGAAATAAACTAGGCTTTCAGAAGATTATGTCCTGTCCACATCACTTATGATAATTAATTATAAAACAGGTAAATATATTCTATTCTATAACATTAACATTAAGATATTTAAACATTTTACAAGCTCTAAGTATATGTGTACATATTTATATAATTATTTAAGGAAATACTCTAAAGAATATACATTCTTATGAGTGAACACAAATGAGATTCATGTGCTCTAACAACAAGGATTATAGGGGAAGATGAGTAAACACAAAGAGCTTTTACATCACTTCTTTTTGAATTCAAATTTCAAAATAAAAAGCAAAATATCACTTCAATACACTAAGACTAACCAATCAGCTTTAAAGTAACCAATTAGTCATACCTTTCCTGAGAAAGTCCAACCAGACTAAATCCATCCACAATGACGAGTTGGTCATGGGCACCTAGTTGTAACCTAAGGGATACTACATAAGGAACACAAAAACCTACAGGTGCTCACCAACAATCAGATAAAATTTGGCCTTATGCGCTCTACTCCAAAGAAACTATTCCAAGAACACTGTTTTTTGTTTTTTCAAACAAAGTTTAAAACTCTTAACTGTACTCTCAAATCTGCCCTAATTCGCATAAATTGGTCAAAACTGTTGGCTTTGTAAATACTTCTATCTTGTCCCAATAGTCACATGCTGGTCATCCCAACAACATGATACTTGTCAAGGTGGGAGACAATCAACATGGGATCCTTGTTCCAACTGGGCCATGCAGACCCTGAGCTCACCTTCAGTTTTTCATACACACACACACACACACACACACACACACACACACACACACACACACAGAGAGAGAGAGAGAGAGAGAGAGAGAGAGAGAGAGAGAGAGAGAAGAGAGTGCTTATCATCTACTTTCTAAGGCATATTGTGTGCTCTTCGCGTTGAGCACAGAGACGTGCACATGTAAACCAGTCTTGTACACCTATGAACATTTTCTGTTCCGTATTTTCTCTTTTCTATCCAGCTTTTAGGATATCTTTAAAAGCAAGTAGGACATTGTCCTACCATGAAATCTTGGACGTAAAGGTACATTTTAATACAAAGCTTACATGTCACTTACAGATGACTCTAGTAGGAAGTACATTAAGTTCAGAATCATTCAATCAGCAACCCTTAGTGTGTATACATCATTCTCACTGCCTTCACTTAACCTCATGTTTGGACCACTGTTCCTAGCTGGAGATTCCTGTTTATCTCCCAGAATAAAAGGGAGGCTCCAGGCTCAAGTGGAACAGCAGATTCAAGGTGGGACTGTTGGGTGACATTACAGTGAACATCAGGGGCTGTCCCATGGAGGGAGGACGTGGCCCTTTCTTTCCTCCTGGGGAAGCAGTATCTACATTGTCCTGAGCAGGGAAGGATCCTCTCATTCTAGCAGATATTCTGGATGACACAAGGAATGTGAATAGATTATGAGATCACTTTACCACATTTCTTTCTGAGGCAGAGACCCTTGCGACCCTTGGCTCAGGAGTAACAGTTCCAGATAGCAAGGTGAGGTCAGTGTGGGCCCTGTGTTGACCTATGAATAGTTATTTATGTTAATCACCAAATCTTCAAAACTTACAGCATGTGAGAGAAAAGTCTCCCAGGAGTCTCAGCTAAAACTAATCAGTGAGTTTTTAAGAACAAGAACAACTAGGAAATTTAAATCCATGTGATTGCTACAAATAAAGCAAGACACTGTCACTAGGTCACCTATGTGTAAGGGCCCTGACGACATACACAACTTAAGATGTGAAGTGCTCAGCTAGCATGCTTCATGGCATGAACCCAAGACACAGTTTCTCTGTGTCTCATCACCTCTGAAGCATGGTCCACAAACAATGGCAACAAACCTTCTCTTCCTCAGAGTTCAAAGTTACCTTTACTGTTAGTGATAGTTTCCACAGTTAACTAACCTCTACTGGATAGACAGGTTTGACTAACCTTCTCTGAGCTTCTCCAAACCATGTACACATGGTACATCCCTCTGCACATGAGGCCTGTTCCTCTCAGGCCTGCTGTTCTCCTTCCCAGATTAGAAACTGGATACCTTTCAAGCCTACATTCTTAAGTCATCTATCAACTTTGGGTACATGATAAGCACAACATGACATTGGGTGCCAAATAACACTTTCCTACCTGACAATGAATATGGTCCAGGGGTACCAAACATGGAAACTGGTCAGGTAAGGTCAGGTAACCCCCATACTATCTCCATGTGGAGATGAAGATTGACACACCTTCCCAAGCACACGTTCTCAGCTGTCTCAGCCCACACAGCAATCCTTTGCTGAGCTTCCTTACGCCCAGTGACTGATGAGAGTACATGAGAAGATGCCTGATTTCTGGAAAGCCCTGGGACCCATGACCCACAGTAGCAGCAGCTTCTGATCACAGGTGATTTCAGGAACTGAAAATGCCTAATGTTCCTGTGTTGATTTGAAGATGCTCAGCCCAGGGAGTGGGAATATTTGCAGATGAGCCCTCATTGGATAGGTGTAGCCTTGATTGAGGAAGTGTGTCACTGTAGATGTGACCCTTATGTTCCTTGTTATAGCTGCATGAAAATCAGTTTTCTAGTAGCAGCCTTGAGATGATGATGTAGAACACCCAGCTCCTCCTGTACCATATCTGCCTAGATGCTGCCATGCTCCCACCTTGATGATAATGAACCAAACTGCTGAACTTGTAAACCAAACCCAAAGCAGTGTTCTTCTTATAAGATTTGCATTGGTCATGGTGTCTGTTAATAGCAGGAAAACCCTAAGTAAGTCACTTTCTACCACACATTACGAGGTTAATTGAGTGATGTCTTCACCCGAGGAGACATGGCCTCTTATTAAGGTTCTAATCTCCTAAGTAATTGCAGGCTCTCTTCTGGCCTAGGCATTCGCTATAATATTAATCTTCCCAGTGTCCTTTTCTCTGTAAACTATACATTTTGCATTTCTATTTGCCCCATTTGCTCTTTTTCATTGAAGACCTATAACCTCAGTATAACAGAGGCCATACTGGGCTCTCTTCAAATTTTCATCGAAGAAATTTGTTTATTACTTTGTAATTTAGCCTCAGGTGGTTTTTACGATGTGGGCAGAAGGAAGCCACATTTTTGTAAAAGCATCATAGAAATTATCCCAGACCAGTTACAAATATTATTGCCTTCTGAATCCCCTTGTCCTGGGCTTCCACATTCTGAATAGGTCTTGGCACTCCTGACTCCCAATCTCCTGCCAGTATACCCCATTAAAATCTTCTTAGAGCACTGGGCCAGGGTTCTAGTTCAAAGTTCTGAATTCTTGCATATTTTCCAAAACAAGTAACAAGCACAAACTGGCATGGTCAGGTATCACACAGCTCTATTACATCACCTTCTGCATTAGTTAACTTTGTATTTCTGTGACAGAAATGCCATGAGCACAGCAAACTATAAAACATGAAGGCGATTAGTGATCCTATTTCACAGACAACCTGCTACCATAGGTTAAGTTCCATGACTACAGGGCACAGTGGAAGGAGCAGGAAGCAAAGGACTCACATCTGGAATCACAAGTACAAAGCAGAGAGTGCACAGGGCGTGGTGCAGAGCACTAAAACCTCAAAGCCCAGCCCCACTGGCATTCTTTCTCCAGCAAGGGCACACCTCCTGAGTTTTCCCAAACAGAGTCACCAACTGGGAAAGGAGTACTCAAATGCCCGAGACAGTGGAGGATAGCTCATGCAAAATGTCATGATGATTCAGGAATTCGAATCAGTAACAGAGAGAACCTTCACTCTGGGTCAATGTGTGTTGCTGCAAAGCCAGCAAGCTGCTCTCCATCCTCTTGAACATAAGATGTGGATTATGTAAAAATGTAAACAAGCATCTCCATGGAAAATCAACAGCCCTGTTAATCTGGTCATACTTATAGGATAAGTCCAGTGGTGCTGGATATTGAAATCAGAGAAGAAGCCAACACAAACTCAAACCCTTTATTCTAATGGAATAAACATACGACAGAAGCCAAAATGGGTAACGATATGGAGCAAATGCTCACTCACTCAGCAGATAAAATTACACCTAGCCCTTACTCACAGACCTACTTCATAAACAGTGTACATTCTGCTGGTATCTACTCAACACAATCCTAAATGCTGCAATCAAACCAAATGGTTTCTTACTTTGTTGAGTATGACTTAAAAACACTAAAGTACTCTGAAGGAGGTGAATGGAATGTTCCCAGGGCCTGGGGAGGTCAGCTAAGGGAGTACAGATTAACAAAGCAACACAACCCAATTTCCCCACCAGCAAGAAGAAACCGGCCTGATGTCAGTTGCCAATTCCTGAGGGTTTAAGAGAAGCCTACAGACTGGAAGGACTGAGGTAGGTGAGGTTAAAATACAGTTACACTGAATGCTGGAAAGTGCTGTGTGTGTGTGTGTGTGTGTGTGTGTGTGTGTGTGTGTGTGTGTGTGTGCGTGTGTGTGTGTGTGTGTTCCATGCATGTGTTTCTGTGTGAGTGTGGTTGGGTTGTTGCTGTTGTGTGCTTAATTTGAGACAGAGTGTCACCACAAACTGAAGCTGTCCTAAAACTCACCCTGTACACAAGGGTGGTTTGGACAGTAAAGAGACCTTCTCTATCCTGACAGGAGGATTAATGATGTGTAGCACAAGCTTTGTGTGAATGTAAATTTCAAAATCTGAAGATTTTATAAACCTCCTTTGGCTTGCTTTAAAAATGCTGGTGATTACAGCAATACATGGTACACTAAGGACAGAACAGAATATACAGTGTGAGCTTTTGAGATGGTTCAGAGGTGAAAGGAATAGCTGATGATCTGAGTTTAGTTCCAGAGGCACTGTTAATAATCAAACACAAATGTAGCCGACTTTTATCCTGTGTAAAAATCAGTCAGGGCATCCAGTCAGAGTTTAAAGTATTTATGGTGTTGTGATGCTACACAATCATAAGACTGATTCCTGTGGAACAGGCTAGTGAAGCAGACAGTAATCAACAGGACACGAGAAAACCTACAGAGCAGGAACTAGAGAGAAAGCTCAGGATTTCAGAGCATTGGCTGCATTTGCAGAGGACCTTCACTTGTTTTTCAACACTTCCAAGTCAGCTCACAGTCATGTGCAACTCAAGATCTAGAATATCTTACCCTCTTCGGGTTTTGTGGGCACTACATAACGCACACAGTGCACATATACTCATGTACACCCTTGTTGGATGACCATAATCCAACACAGCAGGGATAGAGCTCGCCACCCTCAAGCTTGCCAATTTGAAGGAGGAAGCCTTCTTGTTAAAAGCACTGGAGAACAGCAGGCACAAGGACACCTGACTCACACATTCCACCCGAGATCTTGAGATGGAAGCCACACATAACTCTGGCCTTCTCACTGAAGAGAGGTCATCTTTGGATAAGGAGCTTTCATCTGATCCTGTTTTCCTCTTGGATCCCATTACAGAAAAGCATTTGTGTTTGTCCAAGTCTGCACAGGTTCCCAGCACCCTTCCTAGTCATGTCTGACAAATCCATATGGAAACCACTGTGTAACTGGAGTCCTAGTCTATAGCATCTCTCTCCTTCATGCTACCCTCCTTTTATAATGGAGATTTCATAGGAAATCATATTCTTTGTGTACTTACAAATCCCATGTTGTTTACATGTGGCTAAGGTTTCTTCCTCAGCATGCATGGCTGGAGACAAGGCTGGATGCAGGTATTCTGTAGACAAGGCAAGATGCAACTGCTCTGGAAGCCATAGGACACCAGCATCACAGCTGTAGTTCAGTGCATGCATGGCATGCATTCACAAAGACTGTAGCCCCAAGGTCAGGTACATCCACAAGGTACTAAGGAGAGGGACCTGATTGCTACTGTTGATGTTGCATTTCCTCTTTGTTCTGACTATTTTAACTGGAATTGCCCCCACACAGCAAAATTCCTAAGATATCTGACAGCCACACACAGATGCACATCCAGGTAAAATACAAATGCATGTGAAATAAAAATAAATAATTTTAAACTGGTGAGAGAGAGAGAGAGAGAGAGAGAGAGAGAGAGAGAGAGAGAGAGAGAGAGAATGGTGTTTATAAAAGAGAAACTTACCCTCAAAATCTATTTACTGTCCTGAAACTTCTTTCTCATGCGCAGAGGAACATAGACATGAAATTCTTTCTCTCTACACTTCTCAGTGTGTGCTGGGGTACTCTAGATTACTGGTTATTTGGTGAAATGTTGAGAGGTTTAGAAAGATGAACATCATGTTGCAAGTCAGTGGTCTTTAGTCCCTCGTGAGTTCCGTGATTTCAGCTGAGGATCTCTTGCAATGGGTTCTGTATCCAGAGTTATAATCATGAGCTGTGGAACTTCATTTTCTACATGGATACAGGGGCCCCAGTGTAGTCATCTGTTACTTCCCCAACCCATGAGCATGACCCAGGCCCAGTCACAAGTCAGAATTGGGTCCTCAGAGATGCCACTAGTAATGTATGTAGACAAAAGTAAGAAGTCTGGGGAGGGTAAGGAGGAAGAGTGTCAGGTTGAAGCCTGTTTCAAATTCAGAATAGCAGAGTATGTATTTCAGTTAACTGCTTTCATATTTCCCTAGTCGGTGCAATATTAGGATTTGTTAGATTAGATCTTTGAGCCAGAGAGCTAACACCACTGAAGTCAAAAATTTATACAGACAGGCTATCAGGAGTGACACCCATGTTTACTCTCTCTGCTTCCAGAAGAGGTACAGACACATATTTCCTCACTCATGGTGAGTACAGCACAAAGGAAACCAGTGCATGCTCCTTACACGCCTGAGGACTTCCCAGGGTAGGGGTCCCCAACACACTGGGATCTGACAGTGAAAGTGTCTGTGATTTGACTAGGGCACTAGGGACTACTTACATCACTTTTCCAGGGATGGCACTGCAGAGATCAGACAGTAGTTAAACTTGAAATCTCATCACATTCAACTTCTTCCTGTGCTCCTAACACACCTGATCCCCACACCCTAAGAACTGGCATCCCTTTAAGCTGCTGCTGTACTTTCACACCCTGCCTCCCGGGACTCTGGACTCTTCCTCCTGATGCTCTGCTCCCGACTGCCTTACACCTAGCATTTTACTCCTTTCTTTTTATTTCTTGTTCCCATATCCTGCATGTGTTCTGAGTGGGTCAGCTATGCAGCTATGGGTAGGATCATGAAATATGTGGCTACACACACACACACACACACACACACACACACACACACACACACCAGGTACCAATTTAAGACAAGGCAGACTGTTTATCTTCAGGGGATGCAATGCCTTCAAGAATTGGGACCCTGAAAAAAGAGCACTACACTTCAAAACAAAAATCCAAGGAAAATAAACAACTGGAGTGTCAGTGGAGGTTCTGTAAGAAGAGTGTCAGAAGAGCCTGTGAGAAGATGAAGGGTACACTGAACACCAAGCCAAACTGGAAACGTCTGCATCTGAACTGTGCAGCATCCACCCTGCAGTGTGGCATGCTGTGGGGGTGTCTGAGAAACCATATCTCATCACCTGAGTTTGCACGTATTTAGACCAAGTCTTTGGGTGTTGGAGGTGACTACTATATCTATAGATTAATTAAAATTAATATGGATGAATTCATCATGCATAAACAGTACAACAAAGTTGTCTAGACCCAACTGTTGGATGTATCATTAATGGATTATTCCTCAAATACTTCTGAGCACGAGGATGAAAAATTTAGGATTAATCTCAGTTCCACTAGTGGATGACTCACCAAATGTGCACCACACTGGAGGGGACCAACCATCAAAGGAAAGCTACGGTTCTTTTAATCTTTTGCAACTGCAGTAGCCTATGCAAAGCAAATACTCACATGTGTCTCATCAGTCAATCAGTCCACAGGACAGAGATTACCTATGCCAATCTCAGGGACAGAACAGCATTTTCTGTTTCCAGTTCAACTACCTTTTTTTCTTTAACCTGCAGCCAGGATCCAAAAAAATGCATCAAAACAGCATTTACCTGCTCACACTGAAACACCATTAATGAACAGAGAACAAGAAATGGTAGAAACAGTCTCAGCAAGGAGAAAGTCAACAGTCAGGTTGTGAAGACTCCATCACATACTACAGAGACAAGACAAGTCGGCCTCAGCAAGGCCCGGCCAGCTACCCACACACCCCATGGCTCTGAGCCCATCAGCAACAGACCTGAGGACTACCAGGGATGCACGCTTGACACTCGAGACTCTTTTATCTTTCGGTCAGTAAGGTGCCGTGGAAAGTAGCTGGGAAGCAGAGTTTACAGAGAAAGTCATAGAAACATTTCAGCATTAAAAATCAAAATCTGATCCCTTCAAAGCCAGGTGTGCGTGCGTGTGTGTGTGTGTGTGTGTGTGTGTGTGTGTGTGTGTGTGTGTGTGTGTGTGTGTGTATAGGGGCTCATAAGACATAGGTGGTTTGGAAAATCAAGCAGAGGAAGGATTTATTGAGAAGCTGAGATGGTGGGCAATGAAGGGTGGATGTTGTAAGGAAGCTAGAGCATGGTGGGATTTTATAAGCCAAAGAAGTGAAATTCGTATTTAATTCCCTTAGACAACTGGTCCAGGTGCAGTGTTCCTGATGGTGGCTCAGTGCTCCAGCTGTGGATTCAGGGAACTCAGAACATCATACTGAAAATAATCTCTCAGACTACAGAGTCAAATTCCTGCTGGTGCTCCAGTCCCATCAGAGAAGAAAGTAAGTCCCTCCTCCTATGGATCCTCTCATTTTTGTCATTCTCGCCTGCAGGAGATTCAGTCCTTCCTCTGAGGGGGCTACTCATACCTGCAGGTGATTTAGACCCTCTTGAAGGGAATTCTGTCTCCAGATTGGGACGCGGACCCTCCTGTTAGAGAATTAACTCTCTACACATTCTCACAGAGTATGTGTGACTACCTGGAGACAGCATTATCTGCACTTCTAAACTCTGATTGGTAAAGAGAACCCACGATATGAGTTTGAAAACCTCTGAGTTATATACTGAGTAATGAAAACCTCTGAGTTCTATAATATTGATTTCTAAATGTATTCAGTTGATTATGAAAATCTCTGCAATATTTTGATGAAATTTACTTACTTCCTAGATTTCAAACAATAATAGAAGCTATAGTTAAAAGTTTAGTGTGTGTTTGGCCAAATTATTTACAAAATATTTTTGATTTTTATAAAAGTTGGTGTACGACATAGAAATTTTCCCCTATTTTGTTTTGTTTACTGCTAGGATATAGAAATGCTTTATTTCTGCTGACAGAGCTTATATTCATTGGTCTTGTATAACTCACTGTTCAGTGCTAAACTTTAGCAGATTCCTTAGGGTCTCTGCCATTTATAACAGGATTCCATCTACAAGTCGACTGCCTTGTTCTTCGTTTCTCATGGGATGCCTTTTGTTCAGTTTTCCCCCATAAATGACAGAGCTATACTGTGAGAAAAATGATGGACAGCAGTGCCAGAAAGACCTGGGACACATTTACAAAGTCTAGTCCAATTAGAATGGGGCATGGTGAGATAGTTCTGTTATGTTTGCTCTGACCCGATGAGTCTCTCTTCACTACCTTCACTTGGACAAGTTGTAACCCAATTAATATGGTGAAGGATGAAGTCCCTGACACTCAGTAGGTGACACTTAAAGACAGTGCCTCCCAGGTGATCCATTCAAGGAAGCCTGAAAGGTGGGCTCTCTTGTAATGACATTGGTGTCCTTATGAAAGGAACCCTAAAGTCACAGACACTTGAAGGGTGTAGACAATGACCACAGGGCACCACGAGGAACCAGCTACCTACAAACGGAGGAGAACTGGAGCCAACTCTTGGACCCCAGTCCTCCAAACGGAAGCCAACAGAAACCTCTGCTCAGTTCTGCCTGCAGCCCACAAACACTAGAGTGTGAATTCTTGGTGCCCTAGAGCCTGGAACTCGCTGCCTTAACCCCAGCTCTGTCTTGGGGTGGATGGAAGTCTTTTCTATCTTGGGGTGGATGGAAGTCTATCTCTCAAGGTGAGATAAAGTGGTCCTGAGTTAGGTGCCAAGGTACAGTCCCGGGGGAAGCTTCTCCATAGCTAAGCTGGAGCTTGAAGCAGGCAGAGCTGTGCTCTCCTTAAGGAACTTGGCACTTGTTGCTAGAACAGAGGTTTCTTCTTTCAATGTACACTTAGGCAAATTTGCAAAGATCCAAAACGCTGGCTGCGGCTCTCACCAGTTTCCTTGGAGTATGCCCACAGAGTTCCTTGTCTGCTACTGCCAATCCAAGCCTTGTCTTTTAAGGGGCTGCTCATGCCGTCATCTGACTTCTCTGGTCAGGAAGCACACCTGCTAAAAACTGAATTTTAGGAGGCAGATCAGATGAGAGAAAGGACTGAAAGAGATTGAAGGGGCTCGAGACCCCATATGAACAACAATGCCAAGCAACCAGAGCTTCCAGGGACTAAGCCACTTCCCAAAGACTAAACATGGACTGACCCTGGGCTCCAACCTCATAGGTAGCAATGAGTAGCCTAGTAAGAGCACCAGTGGAAAGGGAAGCCCTTGGTCCTGCCAAGACTCTACCCTCTAGTGAATGTGATTGTTGGGGGGAGGGCGGTAATGGGGGAGGATGGGGAGAGGAACACCCATAGAGAAGGGGAGTGGGAGGGATTAGGGGGATGTTGGCTCAGAAACTGGGAAAGGGAATAACAATCGAAATGTAAATAAGAAATACTCAAGTTAATAAAAAAAAAAAAGGCATAGTGACAGGAGGAACTGCATCCTGAACTTTTGTGTAGGAATTTTTGCTTGGACTGATCAAGTATCAGAAAGACCATGAATTCCCTATGTTTATACCAAGAGAGCTCCTTGAAATACCTGATCTGCATTTTGCGCTCCCTTTTACAAGCAACTACTCAGTTGAATGTAAGTGACTACATCCAGGTTACTTAGTTGGCTGCTAAGTGTAAATCTACTTTTACCTGTATTTAAACATACGGTTCACATGCCATTAAATGGAAAAGCCCCAGTGGTATTAGTTATAAAGGTGCTCACATAATAAGTTTTTGCCAAGAAATTTTCAGTAATTTATGTAAAAATCTATATGGAGAATGCAGTATAGTACAGTCAAATCACAGGCTTCATAATCCTATATTTAAAGTTTGATATGATTACAAAAATTAAAGCAGGACTATTTTAAATATTCTACTATATTTAATTTAAAATTAATCTGTTTTTCGATGCACCAATCAGCCATAATGTAGGTTAGCTTGTTTCCTAAGTCATGTGTTTTAAGAGGCGTATCAGTCTACCAGTTGAATTTGAAACACCTTTGACAGGATTGTATTATTTAGGTACCAGGAATATTAAAGAAGATGAAAAGAATAGGAAAGTTAAAATGATTTAGTAAGCATTAAGTTTTATGGATGCATAACAGCTTAAATCTTGATGAGATATGTGTGAGAAAACTAGTAGGGGGAGCATAAGTAAAGGAATGATCCTATCACTGCCTCTAAACCATAAAATGCATTCCTACAGTTATCTGAACTCCATTGACTATGGAAATCATGGTGACCAAAAAAAAAAAAAAAAAAAAAAAAAGAGGCAGATCAGATCATTTTTCTTTCTGATTATGTTCACAGCATAGTCTTCTTTATTTGTTTGTTTGTCTGTTTTTGGTTTTTAATTTTTTATTAGATACATTTCTTTACCTACACTTCAAATGTCATTCCCCTTCCCGGTTTCCTGTTCATAAATCTTAGGTGGGGCTTCTGTAAGGTTCAGACTCTCTGCTTGGGAGCCATTACCACACATGATGTTTATATTTTTGTTCACTTTTATCAATCTATTTGTTCTGCAGTGTGCTCTAAGAGGGCAATGAGTAGGGTTACATCCCAAATCCTACTCATTATGGAGTCTGCTGATGTTCAGCATAAGGAGTTGCCAAGTCAGGGGTCCTTGATGTGCTGATGCAGCAAATGAGAGTCCACAGAGGCCCCAAGCGGGAGATGGAGGAAGGAGCCATAAGGACAGTTGGGAAAAACAGGTCAACTTCCCTAAGATTCAGAAAAGAAGCAGTTGGTCTCCATCCCGAGGGAACTCAAGCTAAGACTCACAAAATAGTGCTACTAAGCCAACCCAAATTCTCTTATTTTTCCCAAATCCCTGAGAGCAGAAAGGAGTGGTTTCAAACTCCATGGGCTCCCGTCATACTCACTGGAATTCGATGCTGAAACTGCCATAATCTCTGTTCTGAAAAATCCCCTCAGGAACTAATGAAGGTCGTGGCTAAATCCGAGAGGAGGTGCGGGTATTGTTCATTGGCCACTCATGCGCATGAGCTCTATGCCCGAACACTGAAGTTTTCCAGGCTACCTTTCAATATCCTTCGCATTTACAGTGCTTGTAAAATACAAATCAATTTACTGTGGCATCGAATACCAATCTCACCTAGAGGCATCACTTTCCCAGCCCACTGGCGATCCTGCCCCCTGAGACTTGTAATGGAGGAGGCCCTTCCCCTTCCTCTCTACCATCTCAGGAGAGTCTACCACACAGACAATGTCTTACAGGGTCCTTCAATCAGGCCACGCAGGTTCTGTGTTCATCTCACACTTTAACATTTATCCACACCTGTGGTCTGATGATGTCTCCTGATCCCCCAGCCTTTCCTGTATGTGACTGCCTGGGATCACAGGGTGAGTAGGGGCAGTACTATCTACATACTGTTTAAAACGTTTAGGCAATCTCAAGACTGGCACTTACCTCCCAGCGCTGTGAGTGAACAGGTTGAAAAAAACTCTTATACAAACAAATCACTTGACACTTTAGGAGATGAAAATTTCTTCTGCCAAGTCAATCAACCACCCTATTCTGCTTAATTGTATAATAAATTCATGAGTATAACTGTTTCTGAAATCACTTTATTACCTGGGAATGGGCAAAGGAAGACTCATGTAGGATTTGGCAGAAAATGAAGTGGTACAGAGACCAGGGGCCACAGTAGGCCTGAGCCACAAATCCCACACAGGACAGGGAGCACAAGAAGACATGGTCCTGGGTCAGCACCAAATCTAGTTTCTAAGGGATGTCTCTACAGAATTAAAAAAAATAAATTAAAATATAGAAATACAAACACTAATTCCAACATATAAGTTCTGTTCTTCCACAAAAGTTCCCCACAAGCTTTTTAAACCCTCAAACACGCTTCCCCTTTCTTAAAGTTCCTTTGCATTATTTATAGGACACTGCTGAGTGTCCTAGGCTACAGGTAACAGTACTCAAAGTCATTCCCTGTTCATCTGAACTTTACATCCTTTGACCAGCAACTTCCCAACTCCATCCTTACATTTCACCCAAACCCTGAGATTTGGACACTGTCCTGCTCCCCGTGCTAAAGCACAGTAGTCATGAGGGTGAGGGGACACAACATCCCACTGACCCTTCAGCCTGCTGGAACGAATCAGTGTATCTTGTGCCATGATAATAAAACATACCTTCCTTCCATCAGTACTGAGTGGCCACTTACATTTGAAACGTGAATGACCAGAAGACCTTTAAGGCAATGGGCTTATCAGTGCGTAGTTTGGGGAGTCCAGGCCTTAGGAAAACATTTCCCAACAGTAGTGTATGCTATTCAATATGCTCTTGCAACACTTATTCACATCTGACCTCACTGTCCAGGGATGGCCAAGTCTACTTCACTACAGGTCTCACAAACACACATGCAGTGTTTTCAGATGCTTGCAGGTTCTTGAGTGCATCTGTCTTCCCATAGACTAGGGACAGCAGGTACCTGCTCACATTCCGGAGGTATTTTTATGCTATCGAAGGCTGCCCATGTGCTGCAGACACAAGGAGAATGCACTTCCTGGGCAAGACAAGTGTGCAAATCCTTCATCAGCTCTCTGGGACATTCTATTCTCTTACAGAGGAAAAAGCAAAGACACACTTTCAAATAGGAAACTCGATAAACGTAAAAAATACTAATGGTTGTATTTCAACAATTGATCGTACAGCTCTTATTAAAAAGAATTTTTAGGTTTCAAATGCTTCCGTTTTATTTAAAATTGTGATTATTTCCCTGAGGCACAGATTTCTATGGAACAGAAAGTTCTTCTGAAACCATATTAGGGATTCTGAAAAAGAAAATGTGTTGAAATCATAAAGTCACCTTTCACACAAAATAAGCAAACTGAGGCCTTTCTCCCATAGCTCAACTGAGGAATGAGGATGCAAAATTCAGGAATTAAAATTAAATAAATCTGTTACGCTGAGAAAGAGATGCAGACTCAGCTGACACAAGTGTTCTTATAGCACTTAAGTCACAGGGGGCACAGCAACACGCTTCTTCCTTTCCTGACAGTTTTTATAAATCTCTTTACTAAATTTACAACTTCTGAGAAGCTGTGCTTGACAGCCACCCATGAGCTCCCATTTATCTCGGACGTCTTTGTTCCTACCTGCAAGAATGCTGTGTAATGCTCTGAGAGTTCTAGAGCCTTTGGAACCACTGAAGTATTAGTTAACTCTAACAGAACTGTCACCTTTGCTTTCCACCAATGACTAGTGTTCTGGTGATTTGAATTGATAAAAATAAAATCCCTAGCATCAAATCTGAAGCATTTCTCTAGAATTTTGGAAATTAAATTATGAATTAGATATTCAATCTCAAACATTTACATTGGATCAGGAGGCTCACATTTTAGAGGAATGATGTGTTGTGCGCCTTACATAAAAAACTACTTGTAGCCCACTCATGTAAATTAAAGAACGTACAGGCAACATTTCACCTGCCCCAAGAGACCTGTCTCCAGCATACAGGGTTCCCAATGACACAGGAATGCCCTAGGCTGAGAGGCCTGTCTCCTGCAGACAAGGTCCATTATGACACAGTAGTGCCCTGAAATTTTCGGCTATCACTGTCTGGTAGGAAAATGGAGTTTGGAGAAAGAAGAGAAAGATAATATCTAGGCCTACTGCCCTTGGAATGACAATGGAAAAGGTAGGGTAGAGGAAACACCCTGTCATATTTAAAGCCCTTCATTCTGCCTTCTGGGTCCAAGAGTGCCAAAGCTAACAAGAACGGGTAACTTCACCTTATTCAGATCACTAAGAACTAGGCAGGATTTTTCTTGGTAAAGTAAGACAAAATTTGTGGATGTGGAGCATCTCTCAATTGCAACCATTTCAGAAAAAGAAATTAAACATCACTTAGAAGTACATTTGTTCCTTCCTCTTCAGGCCCACCCCACAAATCCACTGCCAAGGTGAGACCTGCTTGAGTACAGGTGACCTCTCTCTTCTCACTTACTGTTCAGTTCATTCTCAAACTCTGTTACTTTATGAGAAGCTTCCACTTTGTCAGACACATCATGACTTTTTGAGAAGATGTGTGGACGCTCTTTAAACATCAGGTTTTCATGATCTCCAGAACTGCCAGATAAGTGTGCATCTTGGCTGGACAAGAGCAGAACACAAAAGATTATACATAAAAATACAACTAACTAGCCTAACTAAATTTTCATCTAAATTTTAATGTTTCAGTGAGAGCTGTTCATTTTTGCACATTATTTCAGTTATTTTATGTATTCTGGCTGAAACAAACTATACCTACTCTACGGTCTGAGCAGAACTTTAAAATCCAATCTTTGCTCATCAACTAAATGTCAGTTCAAAGAAAAGGGCATGATTTGTGGAATAACCCTATAACCAACCTGGCCAAAAAGGTATGAGTACAACTTAAAATATATCAAAAGAGTAATAAACCAAGAAAGAATTCCATGCAGAAAAGGGGCAAAATAAACTCTTGATTGTGACTTTCAAAAATAAATATGTGCACTACTGATGGCTCAGTGATCAACTGATGATTACATAAATGCTAGGAAGAACAGGCAGCCAGCTTAGCCATTGAGAGACTCTCTTTCATTGAGCAAGGGAGAGTAATGAGAGGATAATTTCCGTCAACCTCAGGGCAAGCCTCCACACGCACCTATATACACAGATGTATATGGTGGTCCAACATAGCCACACTTATAAGGGAGAAAGAAAATAACAAATTGAGGGTGCTCAATTTCATTAAGCATCAGAATTTAAATGTTTTGGCCATGTAAACCTACTTAATTATGGGGGTAGTTTAAAAGTACACCATTTCCACAAACTTTTCCCCTTTATACTACTGAGAGCTAGAACAACCCTGATTAATGTAATTCAGTGTTTCAAGGGCAGAGGACATATAACCTGAATGAATGTCCATACACACACACACACACACACACACACACACACACACACACACAAACACACACACACACACGCATATATATATATATATATATATATATATATATATATATATATATATATATATGTATTTGGTCATACACATTCATACTTACGTAAATATAAAACCATATACAACAAACAGCCAATACCAAACAAAAAGTAGAGAAACTTGAAGCAATCCCACTAAAATCAGGAACAAGGCAAGCCTGCCCACTCTGCCCCTATCTATACAATATATTACGAGAGTTTATAGACAGAGCAATAGGAGAACAAAAAGAGATCAAAGGGATACACATTGGGAAGGAGGAAGTTAAGATATCACTATTGGTGAATGAAATGGTAGTATAAACATGTGACCAGAAAAAATTGTACCAGAACTCCTCCAGCTGATAAACAACTTAAGCAGAGTGCCTGGATAGAAAATTCACTCTACCAAATCAGCTGTCTTCCCCTACTCAAAAAAATAATGGGCTGAGAAAAATTAGGGAAACAGCACCCTTCACATTAGTCACATATAATATAAAATACCTCAGCGTGACTCTAACCAAGCAAGTGAAAGATCTGTACAACAGGGACAAGTCTCCGATGAAAGAAATTGGAGAAGACCCCAGAAGATGGAAAGATCTCCCATGCTCTTGGAGCAGCAGGATAAAGAGAGTAAAATGGCCATCTTACCAAAAGCAATCTATAGATTCAATGCAATCCCCGTCAAAATTCCAACTCACTTCCTCATAGAGTTAGAGCAATTCTCAAATTCATCTAGAATGACAAAAAAAACACAGGATAGGGCAAATATTCTCAACAATAAAAGAAATTCTGGGAGATCAGCATTCCTGACTTCAACCTGTACTACAGAGTAATAATTTTAAAAAACAAACAGTTATTGGTACAGGGACAGGAAAGTAGATCAAAGTGATGCAATGTACAACCCAGAAAATAACCCTACACATGGATGGGAACTTAATCTGTGACAAAGAAGCCAAATCCATCTGGCATTAAAAAAAACAGCATTTTCAACCAAAGGTATTGGTTGAACTGTCGGTGAGCATGAAAAGAGTGCAAATTTATCTATTCTCAACTCCTTGTACAATGTTCAAGTCCAAGTGGATCAAGAACCTCCATATAAAACCAGACATGCTGAATATAATAGAAGAGACCGTGGGAAAGAGCCTCAAACACATTGGCACAGGGGGAAATTTCTGACTAGAATTCCAATGGCTTATGTTCTAAAATCACCATTCGACAAATGGGACCTCATAAAATTGAAAAGTATCTGTACGGCAAAGGTCTTAATCATTAGGAGAAAATGGCAATCCAGAGATTGGGAAAAGATCTCTACTGATCCTACATTTGATAGAGAGCTAATATAAAAAATACACAAAAATTCAGAAGTTAGTCTCCAAAAATCCAAAAACAATATTTTTCAAACGGTGTACAGAGCTAAACAAAGAATTCTCAACTAAGGAGACTTGAAAGGATGAGAAGCACTTAAAGAAGTGTTCAACATCCTTCCTCTTCAGGGAAGTGTAAATCAAAATGACCCTCACAATCCACAGCACAGCAATGACTAAGATCAAAACCACAGGTGACAGGAAATGCTGGCAAGGATTGGAGAAAGATCAACACTCTTCTACTGCTGGTAGAACTGCAAGCTGGTAAAATCACTTTAGAAATCAATTCAGTGCTTCCTCAGAAAATTAAAAATAGTTCTACATGAACAACTAGCTATAACACTACTAGACATAAATCCTCAAAGATGTTCCAACATATAACAAGGCCCCATGCTCCCTTATGTTTATATAAGCCTTATTTATAATATCTAGACGTTGTAACCAATCCACATGTACCTCAATGGAAGCATGGATATAGAAATTGAGATGCATTTGCACATTAGAGTACTACCAAGTTAGTATAAACAATGACTTCACGAAATTACAGGGAAATGAATAGATCTAAAATATATAAACTTGAGAGAGGTAACCCAGACACAAGCTGTGTACAAACTCATAAGTTGTTATTACCCCCAAAAGCTCAATATGCCACAATAAACCTCACAAACCATATGGAGCTTAAGAAGAAGGAAGACCGGGTTGGGGATTTAGCTCAGTGGTAGAGCCCTTGCCTAGGAAGCGTAAGGCCCTGGGTTCAGTTCGGTCCCCAGCTCCGAAAAAAAAAAAAAAAAAAGAAGAAGGAAGACCAAAGTGTGGATGTTCATTCCCACATAGTACAGGGAACAAAATAATCACAGGAGGTAGAGCAAGGCAGGGACCTGTGAGCAAGAGAGTAGTGGTAGATACATATGCAGGGTTGTGGGGAGGACAGGATCAGGTGATAGAAAAGACATGAGCGAATTAGAGTTTCAGGAAATTGATTAAAAGTATGTAGCAGTGGGGAATGATGAACTGGGTGTAGCCACTACAAAGTCCCAGATGTTAGGGTAGTGAGAGTCCCCCAGGATGCAAAAGGTTGACTTTATCTGACGTAGCAACAAGGGGGACCTGCAATCTGTATTGACACCTCCACTAGATAGACACAGCCCCACCTAGGCAAAGGGGCCACACAATCATCCTAAATTTTTTTTCTTTTTCTTTTTTTTCGGAGCTGGGGACCGAACTCAGGGCCTTGCACTTGCTAGGCAAGCGCTCTACCACTGAGCTAAATCCCCAACTCCTCATTTCAAATTTTTCACCTAGGTATGTTCAAGTCCAAAGTAAAGACAGCAATAAAAAAATAGAACAGACACTGAAGGAAAGGCCATTCCTTTCCTTCAGTGCTCCACCTAGGATTCCATCCCATGAGCAGATACCAAACTGAGACACTATTACTGATGTCAAGATGTGCTTACTGACAGAAGCCTGCTATTGCTATTCCCTGAGAGGTTGTACCAGCACTTGACCCATACAGCTGTAGATACTTACAGCCAACAATCAGACTCTGCCTGGGGACCCCACTGGAAGAGCTAGGTGAAGGACTGAAGGACCTGAGGGAATTCAGCCCCATAAGAAAAACATTATCAGGTTACTGGACACACAGAGCTCCGAAGAACAAAGCAAAAACTAAAGAATACACATGGAGGGAACCATGGCTCAAGATACATGGCTTTCACTGACATCAATGGGAGAGGAGGCCCCTGGTCCTGTGGAGGTTTGATATGCCAGCATAGGGGAATGTTAGAGTGGTCAGGCGGGAGTAGGGGAGAGAGTGGAGGAGCTCCCTCATAGACGCCAAGCTGAGGGGCATGGGGAGGATGGAATGGGTGATTGCGGAGGGGCAACAAGGAAGTGGATATCATTTGAAATTAAAGGAATAAATTGTTTAATTTTAAAAAATCTCATGATCATCTCAGTAGATTCTGAAAAGGCCTTTGGCAAAACGTGACAGTCCATCATGTGAAACTTACACAGAGAGAAGGATACAGAAGAATACATGAACACAAAGTAATATACAGCAGTCCACTAGCCAATGTCAAACTAAATAGAGAGAAACTTAAAATAATTCCCATAAACTCTGGGGCAGGGCATGGCTGGCCACCCTCTCCCTAACATTTCAATATAGTTCTTGAAGTTCAGGCTAGAGGAATAAGACAACTAAATGTGAAAAACGAGATATGCATTGGAAGGGAAGAAGATATCATATTGGCATTTGTGATGATATCATAGTATGTACAAGAGCCCCCAAAAATTCTATCACAGAACTCCTACATTTGATAAATACCTTCAGTAAAGTGGGTGGATACAACATTAACTAAAAAAAATCAGTACCATTCTTTTAAACAAACAATGAAGGGGCTGACAAATAAATTAGGGAAACATTGCTCTTTACAATAGCAACAAATAATATAAATGTCTTAGTGTAACTCTGAGAAAGTGAAAGATCTGTATGACAAAAATTTTAAATCTCTGATAAAAAACAATTGAAAGATATCAGAAAGTGAATGCAATACCCATTAAAATACCAAAACAAGTCTTTACAAACCTTAACAGTGAAATTCTCAACTTCAAGTGAAAGATTTAATAAACCCAAGAAAGCTAAAACATTCCTGAACAATAACAGAATTTCGGGAGGAATCACCATCTCTCATTTACTGCTGTCCTACAGAGCTATAGCAATAAAACTACAGTATTGGTATAGGAACAGGCAGGCTGATCAATAAAATGAAATCCAAGACCCTGAAATAAACCCACACAAGTATGGATGCTTATTGTCAATAAAGTGGGCAAAATCATATGACAAAAAATAAGAAAGCATCTTGAACAGGTGGTGCTGGTTTAATTGGATATAGGCATAGGGAAGAATGCAATGAGCCTTATCTATAAACCTGTGCAAAACACATGTCCAAGTGGATCAAAGACCTCAAAATAAAACCTTATACATCAAATCTGATACAAGAAAAAGTGAGAAATAGGCTTGAGCACATTGGTACAGGAGACAACTTCCTGAGCAGAACACCAATGGCGCTCAGATATTGACATCAACAATTAATAAATGAAACTTGATGAAACTGAAAAGCTTCTGTAAGTAAAACAAAACACTTAATAGAAATGTCTGCATACAGGTTGGAAGAGGATCTTCACCAACCCTATAGTGCACAAAAGGCTAATATTAAAATTACATAAATAACAATTGAAACTACAAGAGACCAAATATCCTAACCTAATAATGTGGTGCAGAGATAAATTCATCAGCAGAACTTTGAATGGCCAAGAGCCACTTAAAGAACTGGTCACCATCCTTGGTCATCAGGTATATCCAAATCAAAAGCACCCTGGGATTCCAACTTATGTGCATCAGTATGGATAAAATAAAAATCTAAAGTGACATCCAGCACATGCTGATGAGGATGTGGAATAGTGGGAACACTCCTCCATTGCTGCTTGGATTGAAAACTTGTACATCCATTTTCGAAATCATATTGGCAGTTTCTCAGAAAACTGGGAATCAGTTTTCATCTGGACTTAGCAAAACAACCCTGGGACATATAATCAAATGGTGACCCACCATCCCACAAGGACGCTTGATGAACTATGTTAATAGTGGTTTTATCTGTAATGTCCAAGAACTGAAAACAACCTGTATGTCCCCCTACTGAAGAATGGATACAGGAAATATTGTATATCTAGACAATGGAATACTCGTCAGCTATTAAGAATAAATACATTATGAATTTTGTAGGTAAATGGATGAACTTGAGAATGTTATCCTGAGTGAGGTAACCCAGAACCACAGAAAAATGTATGTCATTTATAAGTGGACATTAACCATAAAGTGCAGGATAACAGGTTGATAGGCATGAAGGAAGAAGGAGGGCCTGAGTGAGGAGGTGTGGATCTCACAAGAAGGAGAAACAAAATAGTCTAAGAAGGATGAAGTGATGGAACAGGGTAAGAGAAGAGGCAGGAAAGGAGATGGAAATGCTGGTCAGGTCTAGGGAGAGTGGTTTGGAAGAGGGCTAGAAGTGAGATTACAAATTGTCTGGGCAGGAGTGTCCAGGGATCTCTGGTGACTTGCTGGATACCTGGTAAGGGAGAGGATGGGGGAGTCTATGGGGGTGACTCTAGCTTAGATTCCTACTGGAGCAGAAGATGGAAATGGCCACCTCCTGTAGCAAGAAAGAACTTCTAGAAGAGGAAGAGGACATCAATGCACTCACAACACCTTCAACTCAAAATCTGTTTTGCCAATAAGTGTGCAGGGATAAAGGTAAAGCAGATATTGAGGGACCAACCAATCAATGACTGCCCCAAAGTGAGATCCATCTCATGTGACAGAGACAACCTCTGACAGTACTTACGTTACTCTGATTTACTTGCAGACAGAAAAGTAGCACACCTGTCTCTGGAGAGGTTTCACTCAGCAGCTGAAGGCCACAGCCAGTCCTCAGATGGAGCTTGGGAAGTCTTGTGGAAGAGTGGGGGAGAGTGGTGAGCAGACTAGAGGGGTTAAAACACTACAAGAAGTCCCCTACAGTCAGATACATTGGAACATGGAGTATGCTAGAGCCTGGGCAACCAACCCCAGGGCCAGGTGTAGCTATCTGCAGTTGGTCTCCATGTGGGTCATCTGACAAGTAGATCCAGGACTGTTTCAGTCTCTCTTGCCTGCCATGGGAACCCTTCCCCATACCTGGGCAGCCTGATTGTAAATCTGTGGGACAGCGGGTGCCTCATACTGTTGGGAGTAGATGCCCCAGGGCAAGGTGGTACCTAGGGAGTCTGCCCTTCTACAAAGAGAAGGGAGAGCATTATGATGAGAAGGATTTGTAAGGTGGCACTGGGAAAGGAGGAGGGAGAGTGGCTGGGATCAGGATGTAACCTAAAGAAAGAATACAGTACTGGAATTAAGAAAGTTAGACTGGAAATTGGAAAGATTGCTCAGTGTTAAGAGAACTGATTGCTCTTCCAGAAGTCCTGAGTTCAAATGCCAGCAACCACATTGTGGCTCACAAATATCTCTGATGAGATTTGATGCCCTCTCTGGTATTTCTAAAGACAGCGACATTGTATATATGTATACAGACACACACACACACACACACACACACACACACACACACACACACACACATATATATAAATCAAATGAATAAATGAATAAATAAACAAACAAACGTAGGATTATTATTATTATTATTATTATTATTATTATTCATCCAGGATATCAGCAGCCCTAGAATTCTCATGAGATGGGCTGCTGTGACTGTGATACAGGGGTGGCAGGGAGGCTCTGACACTGAACAAGCCCAGAGTGCTGCCTCTGCTCACATTGTGCCAGCACCTTAGCCTAACTCTAGATGTCCTAAACTCTGAGAGGAGGAAGGAGATCTTCCTACATAGAAGATGTTCTCTGAATCTGTGCTGGCCAAGGTCAAGCCAGAGTGTTTGAACATGCCAGTTCCAGCCCCTGAGGGTTCTCTGCCTGCCTGGTGTTTTGTTGTGCTTTATGTCTGGCAAGGTGAAGATGTGGCCCATACTAGGAATATCTTTGAAGACAACTGCCCTGGGTTCCCATGCTAAAATTCAATTAGGGACTGACAGGGACCTAAATACCAACAAGACAGTGCCAAGACCATGAGTTCCAAAATCAAGAGCAAATGGGGCCTTGATGGTATCCTGTGCTGATCTGACAGGAGTCAGCACACACAATTCTCCTGCACATCCAATGCCCCTTGGAAAAATCCTCTGTCAAGGGTAAGTGATGCCTCATGAGAATGAACTGTCAGCGTAGGACAAGACACTTGGGACTACTGTCCTGAACTCACCAGTCTCAGATGAATGGGCTTTGAAAAGTTTTCAGGACACAGAATAGGGGTGTGTAAGCAAGTGCAGGTAATCCTTGGGAAACACATAGTTCCTGAGGAGGTTCTGAGATATGTTGGATCCACTCCTGGAAAAGGCAGCATTGTGTTCAGGGGGGTAAGAAAGCAGGAGCCTGCTGATGTTTTCACAGTATTGCATGGGAACAGTAACAATGCCCTTAGGAGCTGGATGTCCTAACACTCTCAGATCAAGCAGACAGCCTAGAGCCTATTAGGCCCATATCCCAAGAGAATACCGGTCATGTGTGAAGCTTCTATAGCCAGGAAGCTGGAGCAGGGAACATTGACATTGTCCCAGTTAGGGGTTTACTGCTGAGAACAGACACACTATGACCAATGCAGTTCTTATAAGGACAACATTAATGGACACAGGATTGCAGGTTCAGAGACTCAGTCCAGTATCATCAAGCTGGGAGCATGGCAGCATCCAGGCAGTCATGGTGCCAGAGTCAGTGAGAGGTCTACATATTCAACTGAAGGCTGCTTGGGGAAGACTGGCTTGCATGTGGATAGGAAAATGGTTTTAAAGCCCATGCCCACAGTGGCACACCTACTTTAACAAGACCACGCCTCCTAATATTGCCACTCCCTGAGCTAAGCATATACAAACCATCATAGACATCTTGCAGGAGGGTGGTACTGTTCTATCAGAGAGAAGCCTCTGCACCCGTTAATATACTGAGGTCAACCCTGGATAGGGCACAGAGCCCTCCACACATCCTGGGACTCAGGGAGGCATCCTATGAAAGAGCTTTTTCCTAGAAGGACACATGGGTGTAGGCCTCCCTTCCAGCCAGGCTGTAGGGAGTCTCCAATGCTAAACTCTGTCTTTTTGCAGAAGTGAAACAATGAAAATTCACCCTTTCATTACAGTGAATAGCAAAAATGGTGAAAGGTATAAAAAGAACCAATTAGTACCTGAGCATGAGGATTGGTTTTATATGAAATGTGGGTGGGTGCAGTGCAGTATCCTCCTACATGTACCCACATGTTCAGTAACTACCCTGTTCGATGCAGCTTTACACATAACCATCTGGAATCCATTCACTGAGTGACTCCATCCCTGGACTGGAAGCTATAGGTTGCACTTTTTTATCCAGGTCTCCCAGCGCAGGGACAGGGATGCATGGATAAAGTGGAGAGAAGCAGACTGGAATGGTGCAGAGGTTATCCTGCCAACCACCCCAAGCACCCAGCAGCATGACAATGTAGAACAGCAAGCAGTTTCCCAGCCAGCCTCACTCCCCATAGACAGACTTCTTCCAGTCCCTCCTTATGCCAAGGAAAGAAAAGCAAAAAAAGTAGGGGCAGGGAAAGAAAAATTGCTATACTCCCAGGAGCCAAGGACAAGCCCCCTCCCATCCTCTGATCTGACCCCATAACCAGCCACAGCCAAGTCCTGGGCTCATCTCTAGAGGCACATGGACCCAGGCAGATGAGCCCTTGAATCACAATCGGCTCCTCAAAAGCATCCTATGGGTGTCAGTCCTAAGTCCATGAATCGGAGGTGCTCTGCACAGCTATTCAGAGAAGCCTTCTTTTGATCTCTGTGAAGATCTCTCTGTTGGATGTCAGAGGAGAGTGTCCATCCAGCATCAGTCCTGGGACTGTGGCCCTCTAATGTGTTAGCCCATGTGAACCTCCCCACAGAGCCCCACCTGTCCTTGTGCAACTCCTCCTTGATCGCTTTTATAGGAAGATATTTAGAGTCCCTTGCAGGAGGCAGGGAAAATGGCACACAGCTGAGGGTGGTAGACAAACCTGGGAACACATCAAATATTGAGTTGGTGTGAGGCTCCCTAAGCCTTGCTTGGGCAGGTCTGTGCCAGCGATCCCATAAGACCCTTTGATTCTCCCCATGTACACAGCAGGAACCAATTGCCAGGCCTACCCTCTGCCCAGAGCAAAGGGTGATTGGAACATGGATTCCAACCCTGGCCATTCCTATAATACCTGACCTTGTAACCCTTGCTCCCTTTGGGGCTCGACAGTGCCCCTCAAATGTAGACAACAATGTCTAGATGGTGTTCACAGCTTTTCTTCTCTGAAACTGTGCTTTGTTTGATACTACAAACCAGGAAGTAGGGACTTAAACTTGATATCACTGACTCAGGCTAGGGAGGACTCCAGGGCACCTGAGCTCAGCTGCAAAGGCAGAAGCTGAACCACAGTGAGCAGAGATGGCACAATTTGCTGTTTCTTTCCTTTTCTGCTCTCATGCCTTTCAGTGAACTCTACAGATGAGGATCTTTCCTCCCAGGCTTAGTGTCTGCAGCCATGAGAGTCCTCTACAGGGGACTACAAACCCCAGAAGAGTCTTCAGAAGGAAAGGGCTACACACTGCACTGCCCCCAGCACTCTGAGAAACAGAGACCCTTTCTGGGCTTGGGCCAGTCAGTGCTCAATAGTTAGCTTCTGGCTGCACTGGCTGCTCACAAATAACACAGCAGACTGGGTCCTGTGACCTGGCTGTCACAGACTGTGATTGAGAATTCATTTCAACTGTGTCAGCATAGCCACTCTGTTCCTTCTGGTCCCAGGTTGCACAGAGCTCCTTGTCCTCATACATGCCTGTTCCATCACTGGACCTTAATATTTAAAGTGAGCCCTACACTCAGGATGGACTTGGTTTTCTATAAATCATGCCAACCTCTGTGTGATAGGAAGTGTCTGCCTGTATATGCATACCCCCTTATGTGCCTAGGTGTCCATGCATACCACTACCCCCTGTCCTGTCAGAGGCCATCCTCTGGACAGGTCCTCACGCCTGCATGTCAGACCACCTGTCTTCAAGCCCCAACCCCTCCCCACTGCACAGATGCTGAGCTTATGGGCTTTGCTGATGCACCCAACATTGATGGGGGTTTTGGGGATTGAAACTCAATTCCTTACCCTTGGGAGGCAAGTGCTCTGCCTATCCCTGCAGCTTTGTCTCAGGTGTTTGATGATAACCTAGAGCCTTTCTGAGGATTTATGAAATCAGTGTCATCTTGATCGGTCAGTTTAGAAACACAGCTTTGTTTTTTTTTTAATTTTTTTAACAGTGTACCATTAGTTTGAGGCTAATCATTCAGAATTCAATGAAAAAGTGACACCCTGAGTGTAGACATGACGACTTTGAAGCAGGAGGCATAGAAAACATTCAAAACAGAGAACTGAGGAGAGGTAAACATCTTACAGGCTTTGATTTCTACAAGCCTTAAATCTCTCCATAGCCCACAGAAGCCAGAGCCTTGAAGCCCTTCCCAACCATGTCATGACAGGTCCTATTGTGACCTCATGAGGAGCGACTGTGAGGCGTCCCAGCCAACAGATGTTAAGCTGTTGCCAGGCCTGGATTTCTTTGAGTGCTTTGAGAGGAGGTGTGGAGTGGAGCCCTCTGCGACTTGTTTGTATCTTGTGAGATGTGTGTGGTTGTATTGGATTTTACTGTACTGTGTATATGTGTATGTATCAGTGTGTGTAAGAGAGTGTGTGCTGACAGATTTGCCTGTGTGTGAGTGTGTGTACACTTTCGCTTGTATGTTTGTCAGTATATGTAGGAGTGTGTGAGCTTACAGGTTTGTTTGTGTGTATGTTTGTATGTGTGTACCACCTCTTTTGTGTGTGTGTGTGTGTCCCTGTGTGTGTGTGTCTGTGATGTGCATTTTTTGAGGTTTACTTGTGTGTAAGTATGTGTATGCCTGTTCCTAAGTGATTGTGTTTTGTATGAATCTGGGCGTTTGTCTGTGTGTTTGCCTGTGTGTGTGTGTGTGTGTGTGTGTGTGTGTGTGTGTGCGTGTTTGTGTGTGCACGCACGTGCCCATCCCCTTTTGCCCCTTGTATCTATATTACCTGTACCTCAGTGCAAAAGAGTGTAGAGGCTAGAAGTCACCCCGGCTCCTGTTCCTGAGGAAGGTCCTCAACCTCATTTTCAAGACAGGCTCTCTCACTGGCCTGCAGCTGCCCAAGTACCTGTCTTGGGTCTCCAGTGGCTCCCAGGAATTTGATATGCCAACCCCATAATATCAGATTAAAGGCCTACGTAGACTGCTGGCTGCTTATTTATGGATTGATTTTTTTCTATGTGTTTAAGAGATAGAATTAGGCCATATATTCTCAAGACCACTGACTATTTCCTTATTGTGGTTTTGTTTTATTTATGTATTTATTTATGTATTTATTTATGTATTTATTTATTTATTTATTATGGATTGCTGGATTCATTTTGGTGGTGGTTTTTATGTTCTCACATGCTATATTATTGCTTTGATTATTTACGGTTCTGCAGTCCGATGATTCACTCTATCTCCACTTTCAATGTCCTGCAGTTTCATCCTTTTACATTATTTCTGTTTCTCTATTTATTGAGTACAAGCAATCATTGGCTTAGACTTGATACAAATTTGCCCTTTGTGACACCTTGACTCTTCGGCCTTTGTTTAAGGTTTACTGTTCACTGATATTTAACTGCCTTATTCCTTGTGGTTGGTTAATTTTAATTTTCAGTATTTTGCTCTGGAGAGTTGTGGATTTTTGTGGACCACTAGGTCCTGAAATTCAATGGAGTTTTCCCTTAAGTGTTGGCTTTTTACATTTGTTTGTTTTGTCTTATACTCAGTCTTTCTCCTCTCATTTCTTTTATCTGACCTTTTTCTTCAAACAATCCATTCACAGTATTGATCAGTTTTGGCCGCCCAATCCTATTGTAGTATAACGATTTTTATTTTCATCATTACGTTTAGTATTTGTGTGCTCTTGGCTTTCTCTTTTGGGGATGGTTATTTGGGTGGCTTTTACTGATGATTCTTCATATTTCCCCCTGTTCATAATTTTACTCTATTTTTCTAGTCTAGTCTTTTCTTTGTTATTATTTTTTTCTTTTTGTTTCGTTTGTTTCTTTTAGGTTCCACATGTGTAATTTTAGTTCCTGAATTGTTCCATCTTTTTCATTATTTGATTCCATTTGTTTGTTATTTTTAGGTAGCATTAGTACTGATAAAATGCCTACAGAGACTGAGGAGGAGTTACCACCTTCTAGTCCCGATCCCAGTATCTCTCAGGAGGAAACCTTTCATTCCCAATATAAAGTACTGAAGACTATTGGAAAAGGAAGCTATGCCAAGGTCCTCCTGTCCCACCACCAGCTCACAGGAACCCCAGTGGCGGTCAAAGTTCTCCGAAAGAACAAGCAGTGGTTCCGGCCAGCCATGACAGAAGCAAACATAATGAGAAAGATCAACCACCCCAACATTGATTCTCTCTTACAAGTCATTGAAAACAAAACTAGAATATACCTCATAATGGAGCTGGAGGAAGGACAACAACTCTACCAATACATCAGGGAGTCAGGGCATATAGAGGAGGATGAGGCCCGGCAAATATTTGAACAGATATTATCAGCAGTGAGCTACTGCCATGGAAAGGGGATTGTTCACCAAGACCTGAAAGTGGACAATATAATGATTGATAAAAACAAAAAGGTCAAAGTCATCGACTTTGGGCTTAGCACCGAAACACAACCTGGACAAATGCTAAACCAGCACTGCGGTGCATATTCTTTTGTTTTCCCGGAACGCTTCCTTGGACTTCTGTATGACGGGATGAAGAATGATATGTGGACAATAGGAGTGGTCTTGTATTATATGGTAGTGGGAAAGCTCCCATTTTATTCTGTGATCATCCAAGAATTACAAAAACAAGTTGTTGCAGGGGTGTATCCTGCCCCCTGTGGGGTTTCAGAAGAACTGGAGATCCTCCTTAGTCAATTACTAACAGTAAATCCAATGTATAGACCAACAGCCAGCGAGGTGGTGAAACACGCCTGGTTCAAAGAACACGGGAAGGGGTTCACAGTTCGTTGTGAAGAACTGCTTCCCCTCAGGCCAGACCCTGAAATTTTGGGTGCGATGAAATGCATGGGATTTCAAGCCTCTGTAATAAAATACTCCCTAATAAAAAGAAAAATATAATGAGGAAATGGCAACTTATTGCTTCCTACAACAGCAGGCTCTCCCGGGGTATGGCTGCACAGCCCAGGCACAGCAAGTGAGTCCCATTGCAGCCCCATTTCCTAGCCTTGATCCTGCTGCTGCTTTTAGATTACAAAGAAAGAGGAGTGGAAGCTTGCCAATCAGATGCTTAAAACTGCATAAAAGGCATACTTTTTCCTCAGGTATCTGTTTTATAATCTTTTAAAAAGCATTCATGGGGGTTGACACCCCGAAACAAGCTTTGCCATTTCAGGAAAAGTGTGATGGAGGGACGATTTGTATGGTGGGTTACTGGGAAGACAGGATTGTAAAGGAAATAAATAAATGGTTTTCTAAAAATCATGTATTTTAAATGCCCTGCTAAAAACTATAATTTTGATACTATGCTTTCAATAAAAAACATTTCACATTTTATTTACTCATTTAAACTAATTCTCATTTTCCCAGATTCATTAATTTAGTATTAATTTACTTGAGTAGCATAATAAAAATAAAACTGAAAAAATAAAAAGTAAAAATAAAAGCTGAGTCAGGGTCAGAAGAGGATTCACAATACTGCACCTAACAGACTGTGAATATATCTAGTAAACCGTACCATCAGATCTGATCTGTATCATGATCCAGAAGTATTTCTCAGCATCATGAACTCAGTCTCAACTAACTTCTTCCTTTAAACCTGAGCAAGAGCTGTGGTAGGAGCTACTACATGGGACTTTTAGGGTCTCACTTTATAAAAATAATTTATGTGTATGAGTGTTTGCCCAGCATGTGTGCACATGAATGCTTGACTGGTGTCCAAAGAACTTAGAAGGTTTCAAATCCCCTGAAATTAGAGTTTTAGGCAGTTGTGAGCTAACACTGGTGTTGTAAAATACTGAACCATCTTTCCAGCCCCAGATTTTGATAACTTTTAGGAGGAGCCATATCTCAATACAGGATTACTATATGTTGGCTAACCTGGCTTGAGTCACTAGCTCTTACCTCTCTGCACCATGGAGGACAATGGCTGGGTAAGACAGGTGGACAGGCAGTGAGAGAGGATGCCTTGATTTGCAACTTCCAGTGTAACCATGGAACTGGTTGTAGTCATGAGTTCTGCTGCCCTATGAAGAAAATATAAAGAAACAGTGCTCACTGTCATAGAGGAGTCTATGTTCAGAATACTTGTGCTTAGGTTCCTCAGCCTGGTTGCTGTTTGGGGAAATAAACCAGACTTTGAGAAGATTATGTCCTGTCCACATCACTTATGATAATTAATTATAAAACAGGTAAATATATTCTATTCTAGAACATAAACATTATTATATTTAAAGATTTTACAAGCTCTAAGTATATGTGTACATATTTATATAATTATTTAATGAAATGTTCTATACTAATATACATTCTTATGAGTGAACCCAAAATGAGATTCATGTGCTCTAAGAACTAGGGTTATAGTGAAGGTGAGTAAACACAAAGAGCTTTTACATCACTTCTTTTTGAATTCAAATTTCAAAATTAAATGCAAACTATCACTTCAGTACACTAAAACTAACCAATTAGTTGACGTGTTTAAGTGACCAATTAGTCATACCTTTCCTGAGAAAGTCCATCCAGACTAAATTCATCCACAATGAGGAGTTGGTCATGGGCACCTAGTTGTCCAACCTGAGCCACCAGAAGGGTGTAGGGAGAAAAGAAAAAAGGCAGCGTCACTGGTTGCTGCCGCTGCGGAGAGCTCATAGGCAGCACCCCACGAGCAAACTTGAGCCTCGGGACCACAGGTAAGACCAACTTTTCTACTGCAAGAGACCTGCCTGGTGAACTCAGGACACAGAGAGGCAAAAATCCTCTAGGACCAGGCACTTCCGGGGTTTACCGAGAGTCCCAAACCCGCGGATCCCGAAACGCAGCAGCTCTCTGCTCCCGAACCCTGTGGGAGAGAGACCTCACCACCTGGTCAGGTGGGCACTCCTGAGGCTGCAGAGCAGAGGAGACCACCAACACTGCCCACCCCAGCCCACATCCCTGGCCCAAGAGGAAACTGTATAAGGCCTCTGGGTTCCTGCAGAGGAGGGCCCAGGAGCAGCAGGACCGCTGCGTCTGAGACACCACCAGAACCTTAAGGGACAGACCAGATAAACAGTTCTCTGCACACAAATCCCGTGGGAGGGAGAGCTAAACCTTCAGAGAGGCAGACACGCCTGGGAAACCAGAAGAGACTGCACTCTGCACACATCTCTGACGCCAGAGGAAAACACCAAACACCATCTGTAACCCTGGTGCACGGAAGCTCCCGGAAAGGGCGGTGCAGATCTTCCTGGTTGCTGCCACCGTGGAGAGCTCATAGGCAGCACCACACCAGCAAACTTGAGCCTCGGGACCACAGGTAAGACCAACTTTTCTGCTGCAAGTGACCTGCCTGGTGAACTCCAGACACAGGCCCACAGGAACAGCTGAAGACCTATAGATAGGAAAAACTACACGCCCGAAGGCAGAACACTCTGTCCCCATTACTGGCTGAAAGAAAACAGGAAAACAGGTCTACAGCACTTCTGACACACAGGCTTATAGGACAGTCTAGCCACTGTCAGAAATAGCAGAACAAAGTAACACTAGAGATAAACTGATGGCGAGAGGCAAGCGCAGGAACCCAAGCAACAGAAACCAAGACTACATGGCACCATCTGAGCCCAATTCTCCCATCAAAACAAACATGGAATATCCAAACACACCAGAAAAGCAAGATCTAGTTTCAAAATCATATTTGATCATGATGCTGGAGGACTTCAAGAAAGACGTGAAGAACTCCCTTAGAGAAACACAGGAAAACATTAATAAACAAGTAGAAGCCTACAGAGAGGAATCACAAAAATCCCTGAAAGAATTCCAGGAAAACATAAATAAACAAGTAGAAGCCCATAGAGAGGAGTCACAAAAATCCCTGAAAGAATTCCAGGAAAACACAATCAAACAGTTGAAGCAATTAAAAATGGAAATAGAAGCAATCAAGAAAGAACACATGGAAACAACCCTGGATATAGAAAACCAAAAGAAGAGACAAGGAGCTGTAGATACGAGCTTCACCAACAGAATACAAGAGATGGAAGAGAGAATCTCAGGAGCAGAAGATAACATAGAAATCATTGACTCAACTGTCAAAGATAATGTAAAGCGGAAAAAGCTACTGGTCCAAAATATTGGTCCAGGACTCAATGAGAAGATCAAACCTAAGGACAATAGGTATAGAAGAGAGTGAAGACTCCCAGCACAAAGGACCAGTAAATATCTTCAACAAAATCATAGAAGAAAACTTCCCTAACCTAAACAAAGAGATACCCATAGGCATACAAGAAGCCTACAGAACTCCAAATGGACTGGGCCAGAAAAGAAACACCTCCCGTCACATAATAGTCAAAACACCAAACACACAAAATAAAGAAAGAATATTAAAAGCAGTAAGGGAAAAAGGTCAAGTAACATATAAAGGCAGACCTATCAGAATCACACCAGACTTTACACCAGAAACTATGAAAGCCAGAAGATCCTGGACAGATGTCATACAGACCCTAAGAGAACAAAAATGTCAGCCCAGGTTACTGTATCCTGCAAAACTCCCACTTAACATAGATGGAGAAACCAAGACATTCCAGGACAAAAACAAATGTACACAATATCTTTCTACAAATCCAGCACTACAAAGGATAAGAAATGGTAAAGCCCAACATAAGGAGGCAAGCTATACCCTAGAAGAAGCAAGAAACTAATCCTCTTGGCAACAAAACAAAGAGAAGAAAAGCACAAAAAAATAACCTCATATCCAAATATAAATATAACAGGAAGCAATAATCACTGTTCATTAATATCTCGCAACATCAGTGGCCTCAACTCCCCAATAAAAAGGCATAGATTAACAAACTGGATACGCAACGATGACCTTGGATTCTGCTGCCTACAGGAAACACACCTCAGAGACAAAGACAGACACTACCTCAGAGTGAAAGGCTGGAAAACAACTTTCCAAGCAAATGGTCGGAAGAAGCAAGCTGGCGTAGCCATTCTAATATCACATACAATCAATTTTCAACTAAAAGTCATCAAAAAAGATAAGGAAGGACACTTCATATTCATCAAAGGAAAAATCCACCAAGATGAACTCTCAATCCTAAATATCTGGGCCCCAAATACAAGGGCACCTACATACGTAAAAATACCTTACTAAAGCTCAAAAACATATTGCACCTCATACAATAATAGGAGATTTCAACACCCCCACTCTCATCAATGGACAGATCATGGAAACAGAAATTAAACAGAGACGTAGACAGACTAAGAGAAGTCATGAGCCAAATGGACTTAACAGATATTTATAGAACATTCTATCCTAAAGCAAAAGGATATACCTTCTTCTCAGCTCCTCATGGTACTTTCTCCAAAATTGACCATATAATTGGTCAAAAAACGGACCTCAACAGGTACAGAAAGATAGAAATAATCCCATGCGTGCTATCAGACCACCACGGCCTAAAACTGGTCTTCAATAACAATAAGGGAAGAATGCCCACATATACGTGGAAATTGAACAATGCTCTACTCAATGATAACCTGGTCAAGGAAGAAATAAAGAAAGAAATAAAAGACTTTTTAGAATTTAATGAAAAGGAAGGTACAACATACCCAAACTTATGGGACACAATGAAACCTGTGCTATAGAGGAAAACTCATAGTGCTGAGTGCCTGCAGAAAGAAACAGGAAAGAGCATATGTCAGCAGCTTGACAGCACACCTAAAAGCTCTAGAACAAAAAGTTGCAAATACACCCAGGAGGAGTAGAAGGCAGGAAATAATCAAGCTCAGAGCTGAAATCAACCAAATAGAAACAAAAAGGACCATAGAAAGAATCAACAGAACCAAAAGCTGGTTCTTTGAGAAAATCAGCAAGATAGATAAACCCTTAGCCAGACTAACGAGAGGACACAGAGAGTGTGTCCAAATTAACAAAATCAGAAATGAGAAGGGAGACATAACTACAGATTCAGAGGAAATTCTAAAAATCATCAGATCTTATTATAAAAGCCTATATTCAAGAAACTTGAAAATCTGCAGGAAATGGACAATTTCCTAGACAGATACCAGGTACCGAAGTTAAATCAGGAACAGATAAACCAGTTAAGCTACCCCATAACGCCTAAGGAAATAGAAGCAGTCATTAAAGGTCTCCCAACCAAAAAGAGCCCAGGTCCAGACGGGTTTAGTGCAGAATTCTATCAGACCTTCATAGAAGACCTCATACCAATATTATCCAAACTATTCCACAAAATTGAAACAGATGGATCACTACCGAATTCCTTCTATGAAGCCACAATTACTCTTATACCTAAACCACACAAAGTCCCAAGAAAGAAAGAGAACTTCAGACCAATTTCCCTTATGAATATCGACGCAAAAATACTCAATAAAATTCTGGCAAACCGAATCCAAGAGCACATCAAAACAATCATCCACCATGATCAAGTAGGCTTCATCCCAGGCATGCAGTGATGGTTTAATATACAGAAAACCATCAACGTGATCCATTATATAAACAAACTGAAAGAACAAAACCAAATGATCATTTCATTAGATGCTGAGAAAGCATTTGACAAAATTCAACACCCCTTCATGCTAAAAGTCCTGGAAAGAATAGGAATTCAAGGCCCATACCTAAAAATAGTAAAAGCCATATACAGCAAACCAGTTGCTAACATTAAACTAAATGGAGAGAAACTTGAAGCAATCCCACTAAAATCAGGGACTAGACAAGGCTGCCCACTCTCTCCCTATTTATTCAATATAGTTCTTGAAGTTCTAGCCAGAGCAATCAGACAACAAAAGGAGGTCAAGGGGAAACAGGTCGGAAAAGAAGAAGTCAAAATATCACTATTTGCAGATGATGTGATAGTATATTTAAGTGATACCAAAAGTTCCACCATAGAACTACTAAAGCTGATAAACAACTTCAGCAAAGTGGCTGGGTATAAAATAAACTCAAATAAATCAGTAGCCTTCCTCTACACAAAAGAGAAACAAGCTGAGAAAGAAATTAGGGAAACACCACCCTTCTTAATAGACCCAAATACCAAAGTACCTCGGTGTGACTTTAACCAAGCAAGTAAAAGATTTGTACAATAAGAACTTCAAGACTCTGAAGAAAGAAATTGAAGAAGACCACAGAAGATGGAAAGATCTCCCATGCTCACGGATTGGCAGGATTAATATAGTAAAAATTGCCATTTTACCAAAAGCGACCCACAGATTCAATGCAATCCCCATCAAAATACCAATACAATTCTTCAAAGAGTTAGACAGAACAATTTTCAAATTCATCTGGAATAACAAAAAACCCAGGATAGCTAAAACTATCCTCAACAATAAAAGGACTTCAGGGGGAATCACTATCCCTGAACTCAAGCAGTATTACAGAGCAATAGTGATAAAAACTGCATGGTATTGGTACAGAGACAGACAGATACACCAATGGAACAGATTTGAAGACCCAGAAAAAAACCCGCACACCTATGGGCACTTGATTTTTGACAAGGGAGCCAAAACCATCAAATGGAAAAAAGATAGCATTTCCAGCAAATGGTGCTGGTTCAACTGGAGGGCAACATGTAGAAGAATGCAGATCGATCCATGCTTATCACCCTGTACAAAGATTAAGTCCAAGTGGATCAAGGACCTCCATATCAAACCAGATACACTCAAACTAATAGAAGAAAAACTAGGGAAGCATCTGGAACACATGGGCACTGGAAAAAATTTCCTGAACAAAACACCAATGGCTTATACTCTAAGATCAAGAATCGACAAATGTGATCTCATAAAACTGCAAAGCTTCTGTAAGGCAAAGGACACTGTGGTTAGGACAAAACGGCAACCAACAGATTGGGAAAAGATCTTTACCAATCCTACAACAGATAGAGGCCTTATATCCAAAATATACAAAGAACTCAAGAAATTAGACCGCAGGGAGACAAATAACCCTATTAAAATGGGGTTCAGAGCTAAACAAAGAATTCACAGTTGAGGAATGCTGAATGGCTGAGAAACACCTAAAGAAATGTTCAACATTTTAGTCATAAGGGAAATGCAAATCAAAACAACCCTGAGATTTCACCTCACACCAGTGAGAATGGCTAAGATCAAAATCTCAGGTGACAGCAGATGCTGGCGAGGATTTGGAGAAAGGGGAACACTCCTCCATTGTTGGTGGGATTGCAGACTGGTACAACCATTCTGGAAATCAGTCTGGAGGTTCCTCAGAAAATTGGACATTGAACTGCCTGAGGATCCAGCTATACCTCTCTTGGGCATATACCCCAAAAATGCCCCAACATATAAAAAAGACACGTGCTCCACTATGTTCATCGCAGTCTTTATTTATAATAGCCAGAAGCTGGAAAGAACCCAGATGCCCTTCAACAGAGGAATGGATACAGAAAATGTGGTACATCTACACAATGGAATATCACTCAGCTATCAAAAACAATGACTTTATGAAATTCGTAGGCAAATGGGTGGAACTGGAAAATATCATCCTGAGTGAGGTAACCCAATCACAGAAAAACACACATGGTATGCACTCACTGATAAGTGGCTATTAGCCCAAATGCTTGAATTACCCTAGATGCCTAGAACAAATGAAACTCAAGACGGATGATCAAAATGTGAATGCTTCACTCCTTCTTTAAAAGGGGAACAAGAATACCCTTGGCAGGGAAGAGAGAGGCAAAGATTAAAACAGACACAGAAGGAACACCCATTCAGAGCCTGCCCCACATGTGGCCCATACATATACAGCCATCCAATTAGACAAGATGGATGAAGCAAATAAGTGCAGGCTGACAGCCGGATGTAGATCGCTCCTGAGAGACACAGTCAGAATACAGCAAACACAGAGGCGAATGCCAGCAGCAAACCACTGAACTGAGTATAGGACCCCCGTTGAAGGAATCAGAGAAAGAATTGGAAGAGCTTGAAGTGGCTCGAGACCCCATATGAACAACAATGCCAAGCAACCAGAGCTTCCAGGGACTAAGCCACTACCTAAAGACTATACATGGACTGACCCTGGACTCTGACCTCATAGGTAGCAATGAATATCCTAGTAAGAGCACCAGTGAAAGGGGAAGCCCTGGGTCCTGCTAAGACTGAACCCCCAGTGAACTAGATTGTTGGGGGGAGGGTAGCAATGTGGGGAGGATGGGGAGGGGAACACCAATAAAGAAGGGGAGGAGGGAGGGGGATGTTTGCCCGGAAACCGGGACAGGGTATAACACTCGAAATGTAAATAAGAAATACTCAAGTTAATAAAAAAAAAAAGTGGGGAAAAAAGGCAGCATCAATGCACAGCAGCATTCCTCACACCACACAGTCAGTGCACAGCAGCATCCCTCACACCACACAGTCAGTACACAGCAGCATTCCTCACACCACACAGTCAGTGCACAGCAGCATTCCTCACACCACACAGTCAGTGCTCAGCAGTATACCTCACACCACACAGTCAGTGCACAGCAGCATTCCTCACACCATATTCAATGAACTGCAGTGTTCTTCACACCACAAAGCATCCACAGCCATGAGCATCTGCACACTTTTTCACAAAGCTCGAGTGCAGAATGCCCTTCACTGATTCCTTTAAAACAAATACTGGCCACATCTGCAACACTGCCTTGGACAACGACTTAACATACATTTCCAGTTTATACCGGCCAGCACCCTATGCAAAAACTAGGTCAGAAGAGCACAATGAAATCACACAGCAGGAAATGAGCAAAATCCTACCCACATATACCCTGGAATCTTCACTAGTTAGGAAAATTTCTATTTTATGGTTCCAAACTTCTAAGAAAAATACTCCTGTAAAATGGACAATTGGGTCAGAAAATGCCTATGGACTTGGAATACACAAAATGATTATTTATAAAGTCTAAAACAGCTACAAATCTAAAGGAATGTGAAACATGACAAGTGACCAGCCCTTACCCACATCAGGACAGAAAACCAGCTTGGTACTAAATAATCCAGCATCTGCCTTCTCTATCTTCCATTTAAACATAATTTATAAATTTTAAAACAAGAAATTAACTTCTTGGAGGAAGCAGTTAACAGCATTTTGTAAGGAAATATTATCCAGAAAGTACTCTACTGGAATTCATATCCTGGAACTGAACAGTCAAATGCACTTACAATAGCATTCTATGGAAAGCTAATGAAATGTTTGAGAAAAATCTTAGGTATTGTATATAATTTCAGGATCATCAATATTCTGCTTAGAGATCATAATATAACAACGAAAGAGTTTTGGATCACATAGGGAAATATTATACAGTGCAGTCATGTGCATGAAGCCTTACCCGGACATTACTGGAATTAGCACAACATTATGTGTATACTTTTGTACTAACAATAAAAATAACTTACCATAATAACTGTGAGATAGTATATCATATAATAATGTATCATAAAAAGTGACTTCAAGAAATGAAGAAAAATTTCTAAAGAAGGAATCAAGAAGATGTTATTTTATATGCACACCATCTGTATTTCCACCCAGTAGTTAACATTTTAGTTTACCTTTTTCATTGCTGAGACTGGTCCATTTTCTCCCCTGCAGTAGGGAGTAGGGACAAGGCAGCAGTCATCAAGTATGCCGCGTGTTACTGTTTCATAGGCATACAACCTGTGTTTTATTTACATATAAATATATGGATGTATGTAATAAAATTATGAATAAAATAAAAAATTACATTGTACATTAATATATAAATAGAAATTATATATTATAAAAGAGTATTGTCTTATATAGGGTTCTTTAGAGTCACAGAACTTATGGGTAATCTCTGTACAGAGAGACAATTTGTTGATGACTTGCAGTCTGTAGTCCAACTCCCCAACCATGATCAGCAGCAGGTATGAATGGGAGTCCAAGGATCTAGCAGTGGCTCAGTCCCACAAGGCAGGCAGACAGGCAGGTGAAAAAGAGAGACTCTTCCTTCTTCCAATGTCATCATGTAAATCCCCAGCAGAAGGTGTGTCCCAGGTTAAAGGTGCATACAACCACAGCTGGATCTGGGACTTGCTTTGTCCCAGGTGACCTTGAACTCAGAGACCTCCTTGCCTTAAGCTCCTGAGATTCCTAGCCACTTTGCCTCATGATCTCCATGCCAAGATGCAGTTCAGAAACTTGTATCTCCCAGCCTCAACATCAGGATCAAAGGTGAGCTTTACAATTCTGGGTTGTAGATCATTCCACTTATAGTCAAGTTCACAACCAGGAATAGCCACTACGAGTACATACGATGTGTCATTATACATGCACAATATATATACATACATACATATATATATATATATATATATATATATATATACATATAAATTTGAAAACACCACAACATTTTATTAGTATATGTTAACCGAGTAAAGTGACAGATGTGGCATTTGTCTGCACATCATGCATGGGTGGGAGAAGAAATTATAAGCCCTTGCATCAAATGAGGAGCTGCAGTTAACAGCAGCTGATAGAAATTCATTCTTCCTTGGGGGAAGGCCATTGGTACGACTCCCAGTGAACAGCTGTACACACAGTATGCAAGCCTGACCAGGTCTAACAGGGCTTAATGAGATACAAAAAATTGGTTATGTGTATTTCTGTACACACACACACACACACACACACACACACACACACACACACACACACACAGAGGGGTGGTTTAGTGGTGCTGACTTTTTTTTTTTATTAACTTGAGTATTTCTTATATACATTTCAAGTGTTATTCCCTTTCCCGGTTTCCGGGCAAACATCCCCCTCCCCCCTCCCCTTCCTTATGGGTGTTCCCCTCCCAACCCTCCCCCCATTGCCGCCCTCCCCCCATAGACTAGTTCACTGGGGGTTCAGTCTTAGCAGGACCCAGGGCTTCCCTTTCCACTGGTGCTCTTACTAGGATATTCATTGCTACCTATGGGGTCAGAGTCCAGGGTCAGTCCATGTATAGTCTTTAGGTAGTGGCTTAGTCCCTGGAAGCGCTGGTTGCTTGGCATTGTTGTACTTTTGGGGTCTCGAGCCCCTTCAAGCTCTTCCAGTTCTTTCTCTGATTCCTTCAACAGGGGACATATTCTCAGTTCAGTGGTTTGCTGCTGGCATTCGCCTCTGTATTTGCTGTGTTCTGGCTGTGTCTCTCAGGACCGATCTACATCCGGCTCCTGTCGGTCTGCACTTCTTTGCTTCATCCATCTTGTCTAATTGGGTGGCTGTGTATGTATGGGCCACATGTGGGGCAGGCTCTGAATGGGTGTTCCTTCAGTCTCTGTTTTAATCTTTGCCTCTCCCTTCCCTGCCAAGGGTATTCTTTTTCCTCATTTAAAGAAGTAGTGAAGCATTCACATTTTGATCATCCGTCTTGAGTTTCGTTTGTTCTAGGGATCTAGGGTAATTCAAGCATTTGGGCTAATAGCCACTTATCAATGAGTGCATACCATGTATGTATTTCTGTGATTGGGTTAGCTCACTCAGGATGATATTTGTGGTGCTGACTTTTAACCCAGGATCTGACTCCGGTGGACCTCTGTGAGTTCTAGACTAATCTGATTTACACAGCCAGTCCCAGACTAACCAGGGCTATAGAGTCAAAAGGGGGATTCTGAGAGGAATCTTTTAGAATTTGGAGGAGAGAAGTTAGGGTTGATAAGACCATATTTTACTGTATAGATGTATGGAAATTTAAATAAGTGAGAAAATACATGAAGTAACTGAGAGGAAAAAAGTACACTCAATAATGGCAACTTTTTGAACTGACTTTTGTCCAGTTACTTGGCAAAGCAGAAATAAATATGCCTTTAACTGATTTCATCTATGGCAATGCCACTTTCCTTGAGTCAAAACACTTAACATAGATGATTGGAAATGACCTTGAAATCACAGTTACCCTCAGCATCCATGGGCTACATTGAAAATTTATAGTTCTGATTAAGAAGCTGGAAGATATTTCATAACTTTGTATTATCCACTGCGGATTATTTTATAGATCTATAGAATTCCACAACTCAGCTGTTAATTCATTCAATTCTCCCAGTAAACATCCATGATACAATAATGATGCCCTAATCTCTTTGAACAGGTGCTCTGGTGCAGAGTTTGCCTGAGATAGCCCAACAGCTGCATCCTCTCTTGTCTCCTTCTAGAGAGCTTCATGACTCTGCTGAACAGAATATAAAGTTGGTTATTTGTTTGGATTTTACTTGGGATTTTTGTTTTTAGCCTTTTCCCTGATATCTTTCCATGATATATATTCTATTTTTCTAACTTTGATTTTAGTTCATTTCAAGCACATTATGCTACATGCAATTTTAAAATAACCCAGCACTAAGTCTGGCTAAACACAGGCATCAGAGTTTCACGCAGCCTCCATGGCTACTTCTATGCACTTGTTACTCTGCATCCTAAGGCTCGATTGCTAAGCCGATTGTGAACCAGTTTAACATAAAATACCTTGACTACTCAAGATGAAATTGCTCTTTGTTTGAGCATGTGAAAAGATAGTCTTTTTATGAGCCAAATTTAATAATAACCAATCATAAGTCTTTGCTCATGCCTTGTGAAGGATGGCATAAGGAATCTTTACCTTTCTTGTTTGGTTCTCTAGAATTTTCTAGTTCTTCAGGGTGGCTCCCTCTGCCCTTTCTGATCCAGAGAACTCTGGAAGGAGTCCAGGGCCTAATTACTTTTCCTATAAGCAGAAACATAAGGTCTTTCTCCCAAACTAGCATGTCCTTTAGCCAGTAACCAGAAAGATTTTTAGCTTGACATCTTTCCCAGAAAAATAGTAAAATAACCAGAAAATTCAAAATCACACACATTTTGAAAATTAACTTCTCAACAAAATAACTAAACCAAACAAGCACAGTAGAAACCTTTCTTTCCGGCCTTTTCTAATCTGCCAGGCCAGGATACTGAACCCACTTTTGAGAAAACAGGAGCATCCTGTGAGACACTGAGACTTTCCTAGAGGATTTTATCCTCATCCAATCTCTGTTGTCTGCTTTGCAGGTTGTAGTTTTTCCGTTAGCTCAGCTTCTCCCTGCACAGCAGGAGCTCCCAGATAATCTGGGCTCATTTTCCCTGAGTTAGCTCTGAACCTCAGGAGGAATTCCCCAGGTGACTGAGGCCAAAATTGTGTCCTCTTCTATCCAATTAAACCAAATTAGCAACAACTAAACCAAACTTTATTAAAAGCAGGCACCCTTTACTTTCCCTCTCTGCCTGGAGCCATTCATTATACTGATTCTTTTTACAGGAGGAGAACTCAGAGCCTGATTTGGGTCTGTCTATCCCTGTGTTTAAGATTCCCATGTGCTGGAGTCCCTTGACTCATCTCTGCTCATTCAGGAATCTAATTCTCTCATCCCTAGGACAAGAATCCTAACTCCCTAGTGGATTGTTGACTACCACACTCGACGTCATCTATTGCATGTAATTTTAAATTAAACCCATGCTAATTCATTCTATGCTCTGGTATCAGTGGTTAGGTTCACCCTACATGGCTAGTTCTATGCAGCCATCTTGTCTTGGTTCCTGCTGTTAGTTTGCTACTTTAACCAAACAAATTTTAACTGAAGTGCCTGGAGTGCTGTTGCATTTCTCATCCCACCCACACCCTCTGGCTGGCCTGCAGAAGGCTGGGTAAAGTTCCTCTCACTGGACTTGCCTTCGTCATTTGAAATGAAAATACCAGAGGTTTATACTAACCAGATTTACATGGGTAAATCTCCAAACCAAAAACGCCAATGCAAGGAACAGAAAACTCAATAATATAACGACAAAGTGTGCGATTAGATTGGACAAATACACCTCTACACTACTCTATTGCCCATTTATGAAATCTCTAGCTACTTGTGGCTCCTCCAGGCCACAGGGGTCTGCTCCATTTTTAACCTCTTCCTCCTCCATCTACTTCTTGCCCACATCCTCCATCTCTATTTTTCTTTCTCTCCCTTTTCCAATGCATTCTGCTCTACCTTTTCCTTCCATTGTCCAATCAGAGGAAGTAACCTTTATTTGGCTAATTACTATTTCACCTGACATCATCTGAATATGTGATCTATTGCACTACAGGTCCACCCTGTTGGGAAAGCAAAAATACAAAGAGCAATCCACAAGATATTTTGCTCATTTTGAGTTAACACATATAGTAATTTCACTACATATTTTCATCATTTTTATTCTGTACTTATTAAGTTATTTCTAGGGAATATTTGTAGTTTTTAACTACAATGCTTATACATAGTAAGGAGGAGTTACAACACCCTAGACCTGAGCAGAATCTCTGAGGAGGTATACTTCCACTGTCAATACAAAGACTTAAGGACCATGGGACACAGGAGCAACACCAAGGTCCCAATACCACACCATCAGCTCCCTGGCAGCCCCATGACCATCAAACTGCTTCTAAAGAAGCAATGGTGCCAGCCACTCATGACCAAGGCAGAGACAATGATGATGGTCGACCACCTGAACAGCATCTTATTTCCCCAAGTAAGAGCTCATTGAAGGACAACAGTTTTATGAAAACACCAGAAAATGGGGGTAAGGTAGAGGAGGATGAAGTCAGGCAAATATTTAGGCAAATTAGAGCAACTGTGAGCTAATGCCATGAGCACGGTATAGTACACAGGGAACTCAAACCATATTAGATTATGTTGGACATAAATGGATAAGTTAAAATCGTAGACTTTCTTTCGCCTTAGAACACAAGTTGAACCAGGGCAATGCTGAACTGGCACTGTGGTGCTTTGTCTTTTGGAACTCCTGAACTCTTGCCCATCAAACTTTATAATAGTCCACAAAATGACATTTGGACCTTAGTTTTACATGGTACTTAAAAAGTTAAGATCTTTACTCTGTATTCATACTAGATTTGAAAAGACTTGTTGTGGCAATTGTATTCTGCCACCTGTTGGGTGTTAGAAGAGATGGATAACCTGCTTAGCCTCTTAATGATACTCAACATGAAATATAGGATGACAGTCAATGATGTGATGATGTACCGCTGGTTAAAGGAAGACCAGAAGGCTTTCTCAAATCCCTATGAGGACTGAGCTCCATCACACAAGACCCTGTAATTGTGGACGACATGGAACATATTGTGTCCAGAGCCTAAGATATTACAATGTATAATCAACCCATGGGATCATGTTGCTTACTGTCCTGGCAAGTTCTCCAGGTGCAAGGCTGAACAACAGAAGCTCACACATTGAATTCAGTTATTCCCTAACCTTGATGATAATGATTCATTCCCTTTGGGCTCAAGAGGAGTGGAAGCCACCCCACCCTAAGCACACTGGTCTCATCATCCTCCAATGGCTTTCTGTTTCCCTGCGGCCATAAACTGGTCCATGATTAGGCATAAGAGCACCTGGTGCTGCCCTTCTCTCTTCAGGCCTCTCCAGATGACACCCACACTGGAGAAACATGCATCCATGCCTCCAGTGTCGCCTGAATACACTAAATAATCAGCCTCACTGAGAAGAACAATGGCAATAAGAACACAGAAGCCAATCTACTCTCCTGGTATGCCTCAGTAGGGAGAAAGTCTGTCCTCAGCTGGTGCCAGCCCAGAGGCTTTAGGGACAGACCAAGCAAAAGTGGTGTTCCTCCTGTAGAGAGGAAAAACTACATGCCCGAATGCAGAACACTCTGTCCCCATAACTGACTGAATGAGAGGAAAACAGGTCTACAGCACTCCTGACACACAGGCTTATAGGACAGTCTAGCCACTGTCAGAAATAGCAGAACAAAGTAACACTAGAGATAATCTGATGGCGAGAGGCAAGCACAGGATCCCAAGCAACAGAAACCAAGACTACATGGCACCATCGGAGCCCAATTCTCCCATCAAAACAAACATGGAATATCCAAACACACCAGAAAAGCAAGATCTAGTTCAAAAATCATTTTTGATCATGATGCTGGAGAACTTCAAGAAAGACATGAAGAACTCCCTTAGAGAACAAGTAGAAGCCTACAGAGAGGAATCGCAAAAATGCCTGAAAGAATTGCAAAAATCCCTGAAAGAATTCCAGGAAAACATAAATAAACAAGTAGAAGCCCATAGAGAGGAGACACAAAAATCCCTGAAAGAATTCCAGGAAAACATAAATAAACATGTAGAAGCCCATAGAGAGGAGACACAAAAATCCCTGAAAGAATTCCAGGAAAACACAATCAAACATTTGAAGGAATTAAAAATGGAAATAGAAGCAATCAAGAAAGAACACATGGAAACAACCCTGGATATAGAAAACCAAAAGAAGAGACAAGGAGCTGTAGATACAAGCTTCATCAACAGAATACAAGAGATGGAAGAGAGAATCTCAGGAGCAGAAGATTCCATAGAAATCATTGACTCAACTGTCAAAGATAATGTAAAGCGGAAAAAGCTACTGGTCCAAAACATACAGGAAATCCAGGACTCAATGAGAAGATCAAACCTAAGGATAATAGGCATAGAAGAGAGTGAAGACTCCCAGCTCAAAGGACCAGTAAATATCTTCAACAAAATCATAGAAGAAAACTTCCCTAACCTAAAAAAAGAGATACCCATAGACATACAAGAAGCCTACAGAACTCCAAATAGATTGGACCAGAAAAGAAACACCTCCCGTCACATAATTGTCAAAACACCAAATGCACAAAATAAAGAAAGAATATTAAAAGCAGTAAGGGAAAAGGTCAAGTAACATATAAAGGGAGACCTATCAGAATCACACCAGACTTCTCGCCAGAAACTATGAAGGCCAGAAGATCCTGGACTGATGTCATACAGACCCTAAGAGAACACAAATGCCAGCCCAGGTTACTGTATCCAGCAAAACTCTAAATTAACATTGATGGAGAAACCAAGATATTCCATGACAAAACCAAATTTACAAATATCTTTCTACAAATCCAGCACTACAAAGGATAATAAATGGTAAAGCCCAACATAAGGAGGTAAGCTATACCCTAGAAAAAGCAAGAAACTAATCGTCTTGACAACAAAACAAAGAGAATGAAAGCACACAAACATAACCTCACATCCAAATATGAATATAAAGGGAAACAATAATCACTATTCCTTAATATCTCTCAATATCAATGGCCTCAACTCCCCAATAAAAAGACATAGATTAACAAACTGGATACGCAACGAGGACCTTGCATTCTGCTGCCTACAGGAAACACACGTCAGAGACAAAGACAGACACTACCTCAGAGTGAAAGGCTGGAAAACAACTTTCCAAGCAAATGGTCAGAAGAAGCAAGCTGGAGTAGCCATTCTAATATCAAATAAAATCAATTTCCAACTAAAAGTCATCAAAAAAGATAAGGAAGGACACTTCATATTCATCAAAGGAAAAATCCACCAAGATGAACTCTCAACCCTAAATATCTATGCCCCAAATACAAGGGCATACCTACATACCCCCAAATACCTACATACGTAAAAGAAACCTTACTAAAGCTCAAAACACACATTGCACCTCACACAATAATAGTGGGAGATTTCAACACACCACTCTCATCAATGGACAGATCATGGAAACAGAAATTAAACAGTGATGTCGACAGACTAAGAGAAGTCATGAGCCAAATGGACTTAACGGATATTTATAGAACATTCTATCCTAAAGCAAAAGGATATACCTTCTTCTCAGCTCCTCATGGTACTTTCTCCAAAATTGACCATATAATTGGTCAAAAAACGGGCCTCAACAGGTACAGAAAGATAGAAATAATCCCATGCGTGCTATCGGACCACCACGGCCTAAAACTGGTCTTCAATAACAGTAAGGGAAGAATGCCCACATATACGTGGAAATTGAACAATGCTCTACTCAATGATAACCTGGTCAAAGAAGAAATAAAGAAAGAAATTAAAAACTTTTTAGAATTTAATGAAAATGAAGATACAACATACCCAAACTTATGGGACACAATGAAAGCTGTGCTATAGAGGAAAACTCAGAGCGCTGAGTGCCTGAAGAAAGAAACAGGAAAGAGCATATGTCAGCAGCTTGACAGCACACCTAAAAGCTCTAGAACAAAAGGAAGCAAATACACCCAGGAGGAGTAGAAGGCAGGAAATAATCAAACTCAGAGCTGAAATCAACCAAGTAAAAACAAAAAGGACTATAGAAAGAATCAACAGAACCAAAAGTTGGTTCTTTGAGAAAATCAACAAGATAGATAAACCCTTAGCCAGACTAACGAGAGGACACAGAGAGTGCGTCCAAATTAACAAAATCAGAAATGAAAAGGGAGACATAACTACAGATTCAGAGGAAATTCAAAAAATCATCAGATCTTACTATAAAAACCTATATTCAACAAAATTTGAAAATCTTCAAGAAATGGACAATTTCCTAGACAGATACCAGGTATCGAAGTTAAATCAGGAACAGATAAACCAGTTAAACAACCCCATAACTCCTAAGGAAATAGAAGCAGTCATTAAAGGTCTCCCAACAAAAAAGAGCCCAGGTCCAGACGGGTTTAGTGCAGAATTCTATCAAACCTTCATAGAAGACCTCATACCAATATTATCCAAACTATTCCACAAAATTGAAACAGATGGAGCCCTACCGAATTCCTTCTACGAAGCCACAATTACTCTTATACCTAAACCACACAAAGACACAACATAGAAAGAGAACTTCAGACCAATTTCCCTTATGAATATTGACGCAAAAATACTCAATAAAATTCTGGAAAACCGAATTCAAGTGCACATCAAAACAATCATCCACCATGATCAAGTAGGCTTCATCCCAGGCATGCAGGGATGGTTTAATATACGGAAAACCATCAACGTGATCCATTATATAAACAAACTGAAAGAACAGAACCACATGATCATTTCATTAGATGCTGAGAAAGCATTTGACAAAATTCAACACCCCTTCATGATAAAAGTCCTGGAAAGAATAGGAATTCAAGGCCCATACCTAAAAATAGTAAAAGCCATATACAGCAAACCAGTTGCTAACATTAAACTAAATGGAGAGAAACTTGAAGCAATCCCACTAAAATCAGGGACTAGACAAGGCTGCCCACTCTCTCCCTACTTATTCAATATAGTTCTTGAAGTTCTAGCCAGAGCAATCAGACAACAAAAGGAGATCAAGGGGATACAGATCGGAAAAGAAGAGGTCAAAGTATCACTATTTGCAGATGACATGATAGTATATTTAAGTGATCCCAAAAGTTCCACCAGAGAACTACTAAAGCTGATAAACAACTTCAGGAAAGTGGCTGGGTATAAAATTAACTCAAATAAATCAGTTGCCTTCCTCTATACAAAAGAGAAACAAGCCGAGAAAGAAATTAGGGAAACGACACCCTTCATAATAGACCCAAATAATATAAAGTACCTCGGTGTGACTTTAACCAAGCAAGTAAAAGATCTGTACAATAAGAACTTCAAGACACTGAGGAAAGAAATTCAAGAAGACCTCAGAAGATGGAAAGATCTCCCATGCTCATGGATTGGCAGGATTAATATAGTAAAAATGGCCATTTTACCAAAAGCAATCTACAGATACAATTCAATCCCATCAAAATACCAATCCAATTCTTCAAAGAGTTAGACAGAACAATTTGCAAATTTATCTGGAATAACAAAAAACCCAGGATAGCTAAAGCTATCCTCAACAATAAAAGGACTTCAGGGGGAATCACTATCTCTGAACTCAAGCAGTATTACAGAGCAATAGTGATAAAACTGCATGGTATTGGTACAGAGACAGACAGATAGACCAATGGAAGAGAAATGAAGACCCAGAAATGAACCCACACACCTATGGTCACTTGATTTTTGACAAAGGAGCCAAAACCATCCAATGGAAAAAAGATAGCATTTTCAGCAAATGGTGCTGGTTCAACTGGAGCGCAACATGTAGAAGAATGCAGATCGATCCATCCTTATCACCCTGTACAAAGCTTAAGTCCAAGTGGATCAAGAAACTCCACATCAAACCAGACACACTCAAACTAATAGAAGAAAAACTAGGGAAGCATCTGGAACACATGGGCACTGGAAAAAATTTCCTGAACAAAACACCAATGGCTTATGCTCTAAGATCAAGAATCGACAAATGGGATCTCATAAAACTGCAAAGCTTCTGTAAGGCAAAGGACACTGTGGTTAGGACAAAACGGCAACCAACAGATTGGGAAAAGATCTTTACCAATCCTACAACAGATAGAGGCCTTATATCCAAAATATACAAAGAACTCAAGAAGTTAGACCGCAGGGAAACAAATAACCCTATTAAAAATGGGGTTCAGAGCTAAACAAAGAATTCACAGCTGAGGAATGCCGAATGGCTGAGAAACACGTAAAGAAATGTTCAACATATTTAGTCGTAAGGGAAATGCAAATCAAAACAATCCTGAGATTTCACCTCACACCAGTGAGAATGGCTAAGATCAAAAACTCAGGTGACAGCAGTTGCTGGCGAGGATGTGGAGAAAGAGGAACACTCCTCCATTGTTGGTGGGATTGCAGACTGGTAAAACCATTCTGGAAATCAGTCTGGAGGTTCCTCAGAAAATTGGACATTGAACTGCCTGAGGATCCAGCTATACCTCTCTTGGGCATATACCCAAAAGATGCCTCAACATATAAAAGAGACACGTGCTCCACTATGTTCATCGCAGCCTTATTTATAATAGCCAGAAGCTGGAAAGAACCCAGATGCCCTTCAACAGAGGAATGGATACAGAAAATGTGGTACATCTACACAATGGAATATTATCCAGCTATCAAAAACAACGAGTTTATGAAATTCGTAGGCAAATGGTTGGAACTGGAAAATATCATCCTGAGTGAGCTAACCCAATCACAGAAAGACATACATGGTATGCACTCATTGATAAGTGGCTATTAGCCCAAATGCTTGAATTACCCTAGATCCCTAGAACAAACGAAACTCAAGACGGATGATCAAAATGTGAATGCTTCACTACTTCTTTAAATGAGGAAAAAGAATACCCTTGGCAGGGAAGGGAGAGGCAAAGATTAAAACAGAGACTGAAGGAACACCCATTCAGAGCCTGCCCCACATGTGGTCCATACATATACAGCCACCCAATTAGACAAGATGGATGAAGCAAAGAAGTGCAGACTGACAGGAGCCGGATGTAGATCGCTCCTGAGAGACACAGCCAGAATACAGCAAATACAGAGGCGATTGCCAGCAGCAAACCACTGAACTGAGAATAGGTCCCCTATTGAAGGAATCAGAGAAAGAACTGGAAGAGCTTGAAGGGGCTCGAGTCCCCATATGTACAACAATGCCAAGCAACCAGAGCTTCCAGGGACTAAGCCACTACCTAAAGACTATACATGGACTGACCCTGGACTCTGACCCCATAGGTAGCAATGAATATCCTAGTAAGAGCACCAGTGGAAGGGGAAGCCCTGGGTCCTGCTAAGACTGAACCCCCAGTGAACTATACTATGGGGGGAGGGCGGCAATGGGGGGAGGGTTGGGAGGGGAACACCCATAAGAAAGGGGAGGGGGGAGGGGGATGTTTGCCCGGAAACCGGGAAAGGGAATAACACTCGAAATGTATATAAGAAATACTCAAGTTAATAAAAAAATATATATATAAAAATACTCAAGTTAATATATATATATATATATATATATATATATATATATATATATATATACACACACACACACACACTGAGGTCAACCCTAGATAGGGCATAGAGTAATCCACACATCATGGGATTCAACGGGGCGTTTTATGAAAGAGCTATTTCCCAGGAGCACACCTGTGTGTCAAGGCCTCCCTTCCAGCTAGGCCTTTGGAATCTCCAGTGCTAAACACTGTCTCTTCCTTTGCAGAAGTGAAACATAATAAAAATTCACACTTCACAGTACAGTGAATAGCAGTAATCGCGAAACGTGTAAATAGAACCGATGTGTACCAGAGTATGTGGATTGATGTTATATGAAATGTGTTTGGGTGCCGTGCAGTATCCTCTTCCATGTTCCTACATACTGAGCAACGACCCTGTACAATTTCTCTCTAGACAGAACCATCTGGAATTCACTCACTGAGGGACTTATGCCCTGGAGTGGCAGCTACAGGTAGGACTTGTGCAACCATGTCACGAAGCGAAGAGACAGAGATGCATGGATTAAATGGAGAGAAGCAGATTGGAATGGTGGAGAGGCTAACCTGCCAACAATTCCAAACCCCCAGCAGGATTACACTGGAGAACAGCGAGCAGTTTCCCAGCCAGCCTCACTCTCCATAGACAGACTTCTTCCAGTCCTTCCATTTTCCCAAGGAAAGAAAAGTTCAAAAAGCAGGGACAGGGAAAGAAAAACTGCTCTACTCCCAGGAGCCAAGGGCAAATCCCCTGGCACCTCCCTGTCTGAGCCCATAAGCAGAGACAGCCCAGTCCTGGGATCATCTCTAGAGGCTCAGGGACCCAGGCAGATGAGCCCTTGAATCACAAAGGGTTCCTCTACAGCATTCTATGTGTGTCAGTCCTGAGTCCCTGAGCCTGAGGTGCTCTGCACAGCTATTCAGAGAAGCCATCTCCTGTTCTCTGTACAAAGATCTCTGTGTTGGATGTCAAAGGAGAGTGTCCACCCAGCATGGGTTGGGGCTCTGGCCCTCTAATCTGTTGGTCCATGTTAACTTCTCCACAGAGAAAGCTTATGAGCTTTGCTGATGCATCCATTAGGCGTTTGGGGGATTCAAACTCAAGTCTCTGCCTAGTCCTGCAGCTTTGTCTCAGGTGTTTGATGATAACCTAGAGCCTTTCTGAGGACTTATGAGAACAGTGTCCTCTTGATGGGTCAGTTTAGAAACAGCTTTGTCTTTAAAAAAAGAAAACTATACCATCAGTTTGAGGCTAATCCTTCAGAATTCAAAGATAATGTGACACCCTGAGTGTAGACATGAGGACTTTAAAGCAGGATGCAGAGTAAACATTCAAAACAGAGAACTATGGACAGCTAAACATCTTACAGGGTTTTATTTCTAACAGCCTAAAGTCTTTCCATAGCCCATAGAAGCCACGGTCTCAGAGTCCTTCCCAACCATGTTGACAGGTCCTATTGTGACCTCATGAGGAGCGATTGTGAGGCGGCCCAGCAAACACATATTAAGCTGTTGCCAGGCCTGGAATTCTTTGAGTGCTTTGAGAGGAGGTGTGGAGTGGAGCCCTCTGCGACTTGGTTGTATCTAGTGAGCTGTGTGTGGTTGTATCGAATTTTACTGTACTGTGTATATGTGTATGTATCAGTGTGTGTAAGAGAGTGTGTGTTGACAGATTGGCCTGTGTGTGAGTGCGTGTACGCTTTTGCCTGTGTGTTTGTCAGTATATGTAGGAGTGTGTGAGTTTACAGGTTTGTATGTGTGTATGTGTTTGTATGTGTGTATGTCTTCTTGTGCGTATGTGTATCCCTGTGTGTATGTGTGTATGTGTCTGACGTGTGTTTTTCCACGTTTGCTTGTGTGTAAGTATGCGTGTTTTGTGTGAATCTGGGTGTTTGTAAGAGTTTGTGTGAGTATAAGTTCACTTCTGTGTAGTTCTGTGTGTGTGCCTGTGTGTGTGCCTGTGCCTGTGTGAGTGCCTGTGTGTGTGTGTGTGTGTGTGTCTGTGTGTGCACGTGCCCATCCCCTTTTGCCCCTTGTATCTATATTACCTGCACCTCAGTGCAAGAGAGTGTAGAGGCCAGAAGTCACCCCGGCTGCTGTTCCTGAGGTAGGTTCTCAACCTTATTTTCAAGACAGGCTCTCTCACTGGCCTGCAGCTGCCCAAGTATCTGGGCTGGCTGACCAGTCGCTCCCAGGCATTTGGTATGCCAACCCCATAATATCAGTTTAAGGCCTATGTAGATAGCTGGCTACCTATTTCTTGATTGATTGATTTTTGGATGACTTCAAGAGAAAGAATTAGGTCACATATTGCCACGCCACTGGCTATTTCCTTATTGGGGTTTTGTTTTTTGTTTTATTTATTTATTTATTTATTTATTTATTTATTTATTATGAATTGCTGGTTTCATTTTTTAGTGGTTTTTATGTTCTCACATGCTATATTACTGCTTTGATTATTTACGGTTCTGCAGTCGGATGATTCACTCTATCTCCATTTTCAATGTCCTGCGGTTTCATCCTTTTACATTATTCCTGTTTCTCTATTTATTGAGTACAAGCAATCATTTGCTTAGACTTGATACAAATTTTCCCTTTGTGACACTTTGACTCTTCGGCCTTTGTTTAAGGTTTACTATTCACTGATATTTAACTGCCTTATTCCTTGTGGTTGGTTAATTTTAATTTTCAGTATTTTGCTCTGGAGAGTTGTGGATTTTTGTGGATCACTAGGTCCTGAAATTCAATGGAATTTTCCCTTAAGTGTTGGCTTTTTATATTTGTTTGTTTTGTCTTATACTAATTCTTTCTCCTCTCGTTTCTTTCAACTTTTTTTTTTTCTTCAGTGAACATCTATTCATAGTATTGACCATCTTTGGCCGCCCAATCCTATTGTAGTATGACGATTTTTATTTTCATCATTGCATTTAGTATGTGTGTGCTCTTGGCTTTCTCTTTTGGGGTTGGTTATTTGGGTGGCTTTTACTTATGACTCTTCATATTTTCCCCTTAACTTTTTCATAATTTTGCTCTATTTTTCTAGTCTAGTTTTTACTTTGTCTTTGTTTGTTTTTTTTCTTTCTCTTTTGTTTGTTTCTTTTAGGTACCACTAGTGTAATTTTAGCTCCTATATTGCTCCATCTTTTTCATTATTTGATTCCATTTTTGTTATTTTTAGGTAGCATTAGTACTGATAAAATGCCTACAGAGACTGAGGAGGAGTTACCAACCCCTACACCCGAGCCCAGTATCTCTGAGGAGGGCAACTTCCATTCCCAATACCAAGTATTGGGGACAATTGGGCAAGGGGGCAACGCCAAAGTCCTCCTGGCCCACCACCGGCTCACAGGAACCCCGGTGGCTGTCAAAGTTCTACGAAAGGACAAGCAGTGGTTCCAGCCAGCCATGATGGAAGCAAACATAATGAGAAAGATCAACCACCCCAACATAGTGTCTCTCATACAAGTTATTGAAAAGGAAACGAGAATATACCTCATAATGGAGCTGGTGGAAGGCCAAGAACTCTACCAGTACATCAGAGAGTCAGGGCACATAGAGGAGGATGAGGCCCGGCAAATATTTGAACAGATATTGTCAGCAGTGAGCTACTGCCATGGAAAGGGGATTGTTCACCGAGACCTCAAACTGGACAATATAATGATTGATAAAAACAAAAAGGTCAAAGTCATCGACTTTGGGCTTAGCACCCAATTTCAACCTGGAAAAATGCTAAACTACCACTGCGGCACGTACTCTTTTGGTTCCCCTGAACTCCTCCTTGGCCATCGGTATGACGGGCCGAAGAATGATATGTGGATTATAGGAGTGGTCTTGTACTGTATGGTAGTGGGAAAGCTCCCATTTGATTCAGTGATCATCCAAGAACTGCAAAGACAAGTAGTGGCAGGGGTATATCCTGCTCCCTGTGGGGTTTCAAAAGAACTGGAGGACCTCCTTAGTAAATTACTGAGGGTAAATCCCAACTTTAGACCAACAGCAAGAAAGGCGATGAAACACCCTTGGTTCAAAGAACACTGGAACAGATTGATAGGTCCCTATGAAGAAATGCTTCCCCTCACACCAGACCCGGCCATTTTGGATGCCATGAAAAGCATTGGATTCCAAGCCTCTGTAGTAAAACACTCTTTAAAACAAAGAAAATATAATGAGGAAATGGCAACTTATTTCTTTCTACAAAAGCAAGCTCTCCAGGGGGATGGCTGCACAGCCCAGGCACAGCAAGTGAGTCACGTTGTAGCCCCATTTCCTAGCCTTGATCCTGCTGCTGCTTTTAGATTAGAACCAAAGAGGAGTGGAAGCCTGCCAGTCCTTGGCACCTTGCGGGTGTCATCCTCCCATGGTCACGTATCTCACTATGGCCAGAATGCTCATCCAAAAGGAGGCAAAAGATCCAATGTGGCTGGTCGTCTCAGGCCTCTACCGATGACACCTACACAGGACCACTATCACAAATGTGCCGTGAGTGTCCCATGCATTCAAACAACAAGCATCTTCACTGAGAAGAGTAGCAATAAGGAAATCAAAGAAGACAACCCACTCTCCCACAGAGCCCCATTAGAGGATAAGCCCATCCCCAGCAGGGTCCGGCACAGAGGTTTTAAGGGGTGGACCAGGAATATAGCAAATGCCCTGATAAAGCTGTGTTGCTGCATGCCAAGGAGAAAGAAACCTCGCCTGAGGCAGAACAGAATCTCCCCCCAGAAATGAGCCACAGGGAGAGTCCAGAGAACAAGCAGCAGGCATAGCCCAGGTACCTTTGTGCTTTGTCCTTTTCAGTTTGCTCTATGCTGGTCCTTCCTCTGTCTCTGGTTTCCATTTTCCCCACAATTCTTACCTTGTATCTGCTCTAAGTTCTTTATGAGGTTTCCCCAACACCAAGCCTTCTCCCTCTTCTTGATTTCTCCTCTTCCCAGCAGGGACCCAATAGGATTGATGAGTTCCACACTCTACAGAGTTTTCTAGTTGGCCCATCCCTTCAGATGGACTCCAGCTCCCCCTTAGGCCAATAGCTCCCACAGGGTGAGGACAAGAGGTTCATGGGCTCATGGCCTCCTCCAGGGGCTACTGATCTTTTCACATGTGGTCATCAATCACAAGTGCTGCAGAACAGAGTCTTATGTTTTCAAATGTAACATCCCATTCCATTAAGCCTCAAAACTAATTAACAAGGTTTGTCATTGAATAAGTATCAACAACCTAGTTTGTGGGTTATAGTTGATGGTCAGAATCCTGCATGCATGCATATTGTTTTGCATACTGGTTTTTTTTTTGTTCCTAAGACCTAGTGATCTATTGAATTTTATAGGTAGTAGTTCTAAATGTTTTCTTTCAAAGACCTCAACTGAGAAGTAGAAAAAAGAAGTTATAATATAGTAAGGCAAATCAAAGCCCCAAATGGTAAGCTAAGAATTCTACCTCACTGTCTTTTTTGCTTGGAATAAATTGTCTTGTCTATTTCACAGTGTCATCTGAAAATTCTTTCATGTCCTCAGTATAAACGGTAGGTGATTTCAGACACATGGCAATGGAAAAGACACCAGCAGAAACTACAGCAGCAACAGGAGTAGCAACAATAGCAGAAGCAGCATTAGGCACAGCAGCAGCAGGAGGAGGAGAACGAGGAGGGTAGGAGGAGGAGGAGGAAGAGGAAGATAAAGAGAGGAGGAGAAAGAAGAGGAGGAGGAGGAAGAGAAGGAAGAGGAGGAGAAAGAGGAGGATGAACAGCAGGGGGAAGATTTTGATTCCCTGTCCCCGTGAGAATTGCTGATGACTACTTCTGGACACAGATATCATGCTGAGAACTGTTTATCAAAATGATTTAACAGAATATTAATGTTCATAGAAGACATGTCAATGTTCCTGAGGGCATACAGCCCTGGAAAAGAGAGCCAGATGGCAGAGGCAAGCAGTGTGGAATGTTCTTACTGAGGAAGACCTTCTCAAAGCTGATGATGTAATAGGTATGAAGGAGCATTTCATGGGAGTCACGGTCCCATGCCCCTGTGTCCGGGCACACAGAGCTCCTAGCCTTGCATCCTGCTTGAGAGGGGACCTGGAATATTCCCTGATCCCCACAGGGTCCTGGATTGCATGGTTCCCCCTCAGTTATGGTCCTCCCTGTGCCTCATGGGGTACGCAGCTTCTACGGGCTGAATTTATATCAGTGATTAACTGGAGCTGGACCACAACCACACCACAGGCAAGCCCTGGGCACTGAGGACATTAAGAGCAGCAGACAACATCTCCTCCACTGCTTCTGACTCTGCTCCACAAGGCAAGGCAGCTCCCACACAGCAGGCATCCAGCCTAACTCCCAGCAGGGAGAGTGTGAGATGTCTGTGGATGAGCCCACAGGGACTACAGGATTCTGTGGGAAGACATCTGGTAGCTTCTGGAGCAGCTGCAGCAGCCAGGACACATGAACTACAGTGGGGGTGAGCTATAGGACCAGGTAGCAAAGAGCCTGCTCTGGCCAATGCTGATCTGAATCCCTGGGTGCAGGCTGGAATAGTCACTCAGGGCTATTAGAGTGAAGGCCAGCCAAGGGCATACAATGTGTCACTAACATTCTTAAAGTCTTGTCCAGGAAATAAACCACTGGCATTGACCACTAAAGTTGAGTCCAGACTCATGGGCTACAGGATAGCAGATTGAACTGAGTCTGAATTCCCATGAGTATGACCTCTGGCTGCTCCCTAGGCTCAGTATAGATGAGCATGAGAAGGCACCATTGCTGTGTTTGCAGGAGTAGCAGAGAGCTCGGAATACATGACCCACTCCTAACCCAGACTGGAGCCACTCTAGGGAGGAGATGGCATCATTTGAAGATGGGCTTATGCGGGACACTGTGCTCTGGTTTGTGGCACATACAGCTCCTGTCTTTCTTGCTGACTGTTCAGATCCTCAGCTGGCCTCATCACGGACAGTCCCATGAGGAGTGGGTGTTTGGTTCCTGCTTCCCAGTTAGGGCAGGAACAAGCCCAGACGCAGTGAGTAAGGACAGTGCTTCTGTCTTGACCCAGCTTCCTTGTCCTCCCCCCTCCCCCAACTCATATCAGGAGCCATCCAGAGACCTTCATAGGAGTGTGGGTCATGTTAATCGGAATGCACAGCTGGAGATTAAATTCTGGGTAAGGTCTCCATACAGCCCTGGTGGCTCCCACACCCTGCCTACCTAAGTTTTCCCAATTGGGTCCTCAGGGTCGTGGAGAATCTTCTACAGGCTGCCGTGAAGATACAGCCAGTTTCTTGGTAACATTGTGTTTAGCAGAGGTTCTCTGCTTCAGGCACAGAGCCTTCCAGTGAGAGGGTTTGCTGAGTAGCACACCAGGACCAGAAAAGTGTAGAGCCCTCCAGTGGTAGACATGAAGTACTGCAGGAGTTTATTTCCTGATTTCTTCACATCTACCTTGTTCTAAAGGCTTTTTGTCAGACACATAGGGACCTAAGAAACTTGAGTTTGCACCCCCATAGGGAACCCAGGACACTAAACCAGCAGCCCTGTTAAACGGCGGCAGAGGACAGTCTGGGCTCTGTGTTTATAGAATGGCTCTAGACTGGTATGAAGACTGATTGACCAGCCAGTCAAGGAGAGTTAGGGACAGTTAGAGACTTGGAGGAGAGCATGAGCGGCAGACACAGCAGAGTCCAGGCCAACAGTGGAACCAGTTCATTTAATAGAGAAGCATATGCCCTCCCAAAAGGCTGTCAGCTTAAGGCACTGCACTGAAGACCTGACCCAATAACATGCCCAATTTACACATCACCCACCTGTGGCTTGTGGAGGGTCCTCAGGGTAGATCCTAAAGTCCATCATGGCTGAAAGGCAGAAGTTTGCACATCATTGCAATGTGGAGGCTACTCTCTGCTGATGGGATCCACACACTCTGTGAAAAAGTTTGCTTAAGTGAAAGTTGGCTGTCCTTGAACTCTCTGGTCTTCCAGGGTAGTGTGTGTTGACCACATGCAGAGCCATTCCTGAAAAACGTAGAGCCAAAATTCAACAATAGGGAGAGAATCCTGTACCAGATGGAATCCCTCAGGCCAGTGTGGATTCAGAGACATCCTATGCCATGGCATGGAGGCTCCCAAGAACTTCTAGGATCAATGTGAGCCACACAGGGGCCACAGTCCATCCTGGGAGAACATTAAAGTATCTGAAATTATCAGGGACCCTAAGGTAGGTTCGTCAGGATATGGAGCTGATGCATGGTGGGATGCTTGGAGGATACAGCCTAAGGCAACGTAGAGGAAAGTGTGTTATAAGAGGTAAGACAGAGCAACCACACAGTCTGAGAACAAGTTTGCTTAAGTGCAATTTGGCCGTCCTTGAACTCTCTGTTCTTCCAGGGTAGGATGGCCTATCGGGCCCAGGACAGAGCGACTATGCCAGAATTACAATGGTCTGTAATAGAGATGGAGAAGGTGTCAGGATGGGACTTGGGCAGTGGATGGAGCTCTATGACTGCAAAGCCTGCCTAGGCTCCCAGGACCCAGAGCTGGCTGCTGCAGGAAGTCCTAGATCACAACTCTGCCGTTCCTCTTCCCAGGTCTTGCTTTTAACTACTGGACCCAACACAAAGCCTCCCTTGCAGGCTTAACAGAGCATGAAAACGAAATGGCCACCTCCTGTAACAAGAAACACTTCTAGAAGAGGAAGGAGACATCAATACATTCACAAAACTTTCAACTCGAAATCTGTCTTGCCAATAAGTGTGCAGGGATAAAGGTAAAGCAGATATTGAGGGACCAACCAGTCAATGACTGACACAAAGTGAGATCTGTCTCATGTGACAGACACAACCTCTGACGCTATTTATGATATTCTTTCTGATTTACTTGCAGACAGAAAAGTAGCACACCTGTCTCCAGAGGCTTCACTCAGCAGCTGAAAGCCACAGCCAATCCTCAGATGGAGCTCGGGAAGTCTTGTGGAAGAGTGGGGGGAGAGTGACAAGGAAACTGGTTGGGATAAAACACTACAAGAAGTCCGCTACCGTCAGATACCTTGGACCATGGAGTATGCTAGAGCCTGTGCAACCAACCCCAGAGCCAGGTTAGCTATCTGCAGTTGGTCTCCATGTGGGTCATCTGACAAGTAGATCCAGGACTGTCTCAGTCTGTGTTGCCTGCCATTGGATCTGTTCCCCATACCCTGACTGCCTGATTGTAAATCTGTGGGGCAGAATGTGCTCGGGCCACCTGGGACTAGATGTCCCGGGGTGGTGTGGTACCCAGGGACTCTCCCCTTGTCCAAAGAGAAGGGAGAGAATTATGGTAGAAAGGATTTGTAAGGTGGGACTGGGAAGGGAAGAGGGAGAGTGACTGGGATCAGGATGTAACCTGAATAAAGAAGACATTATTGGAAGTAAAAAAGTTAGCCTGGAAAATGGAAAGATTGATAAGTGGCTAAGAGCACTGAATACTCTTTCAGAGGTCCTGAGTTCATATCCCAGCAAACACATGGAGGCTCACAAATGTCTCTAATGACATCTGATGCCCTCTCTGGTCTTTCTAAATACAGCTACCCTGTACGTATGCATAACGAATGATTGATTGAATGAATGAATGAATGAATGAATGAATGAATAAATAAATAAATTTTACCTAGTCTTAGTTATCAGGCAATGAATAAAATGTCGAGATTATGTTCAAACCCATGTCATGGATTGCCTGGATCTTTTAGATCTTCAGGAAACATCTCAACGAAGAACAAGAGAGGCTGAAGAAGAATGGGGAAGGGTTTGATCCCTGAAGTTCCTCAGTGTCCACTAGCACAGCACTTGTCCTTGGGAGATGACATCTTTCACTCTTCCTGACTGTTGCACCAATCAGAATTACAAGCTCTGTGGATGAACCTGTAAAAGAGGACAGTTGCTCTTGGGCCAATATGGAGGTTCCTGACCTCTCAGCAAGCTCACTGCTGACTTTTGAGGTCTCTGGAGGGTGAGCAAAATGAAGACACACAGAGTAGCCTCAGGTTGAGTCAGCCAGGCCCAGGGGCTCAGTGGTGTCTCTCAGATTCCCAGGCCCTCCCTGAGATTGAACACACTACACAGTGTAAGAGGATTAGGGGATAACCAGGAAATGCAGTTGCTCAGGTGTCTGGCTCTGTAGGAGGGAAATAAATCACAGTGGGAAGCTTCAGGACAGTCAGGTGACCTGAGCCCTCCACAGAGTCTAAGTCCAGACTCACAGACATTCATCTGTCCACAAGTCTCCTAAACACAGGCCTTGACTGACCTGCAGTCCAGAGTATGTTATTATACAGTGTCGCTTAGAGAGAGGACATACTTTCCAATTAGGCCTTTTCTGTGTCACACTGAGACTGGGTTTATGGTACAGCTGATGCAGATGGGGACTGGCCACAAGTGGCAGTCTATCCCAGATTAAATAAATAAATAAATAAATAAATAAATAAATAAATAAATAAATAAATAAATAAATAAATAAATGAATGAATGAATACCCACTTATCTCACTGCCTGCAATCCTCATTGTCACCACAAGGGAGCGCTGCTTTGACATTCTCAGAAAGAAAAGCTGACTTCCCTCAGGGAAATGGATGGACGGATGGATGGATGGATGGATGGATGGATGGATGGATGGATGGATGGATGGGTGGGTGGGTGGGTGGATAGACAGAGAAGTGATTTGACTTAATCAGTTTCTTCCTTTCCTACTTTTCTGGTCGAAAACACACTGAACATGTCTGCTGCAATTGCTTGTTCTTCATTTCTGCTTTCTTTGGCTGTTCATTCAAGGCAGCTCCCTTAGAATCTGCTCATCTCAATAAAGGTCCATCTGTGGAATGTATAGCTTCTCAGTTAGGAGCTAAGGGATTCTTGGAAGGAGTTCCCAAAATCCCCTCTGGGGCAGTTGCCAGTGTTCTCTACTTCAGACAGCAGCTGCATGAAGCAAACACACACCTGTCTGAACATTCCAGCTTGGGTGCACGTCACAGTGCACCTGCCCCAGGGTCCTTGCCAGTTGCACATGCCACAGGGCCACAACTACAAGATCCCTTCCCCAGGAATCATGCCCCCTTGCATCTCCCCCAGGATTCCTGCTCTGTTGTAACTGAACCAGGGTCCCTGCCCGGTTGTTCCTGGCTCACGTTTCCTACTCAGTTTTACCTGCCCCAACGACCCTGTCCCACTGCACCAGCCTCAGGGATCCTGTCCCATTGTGCCCACCATGCTGCACCTTCCTGAGAGTACCTACTAACTGTTCCTAGGTGGCATTTTTCAAAATCTAATTCAAAGATCTTGCCAGTCAGAACCCATTGTCTTTATTAACACCAAGTAGATATTTGCAGGGCTTCCTCACCTACACTTAATCAATCCCTTCTCTCAGTTGTCCATGTGGAAGCAAAGAAACTAGCAGCAGAACATGGATTATTCATCCAGGATATCAGCAGCCCTAGAATTCTCATGAGATGGGCTGCTGTGACTGTGATACAGGGGTGGCAGGGAGGCTTAGACACTGAACAAGCCCAGAGTGCTGCCTCTGCTCACATTGTGCCAGCACCTTAGCCTACCTCTAGATGTCCTAAACTCTGAGAGGAGGAAGGAGATCTTCCTACATAGAAGATGTTCTCTGAATCTGTGCTGGCCAAGGTCAAGCCAGAGTGTTTGAACATGCCAGTTCCAGCCCCTGAGGGTTCTCTGCCTGCCTGGTGTTTCTTTGTGCTTTATGTCTGCCAAGGTGAAGATGTGGCCCATACTAGGAATAATTTTGAAGACAACTGCCCTGGGTTCCCATGCTAAAATTCAATTAGGGACTGACAGGGACCTAAATAACAACAAGACAGTGCCAAGACCATGAGTTCCAAAATCAAGAGCAAATGGGGCCTTGATGGTATCCTGTGCTGATCTGACAGGAGTCAGCACACACAATTCTCCTGCACATCCAATGCCCCTTGGAAAAATCCTCTGTCAAGGGTAAGTGATGCCTCATGAGAATGAACTGTCAGCGTAGGACAAGACACTTGGGACTACTGTCCTGAACTCACCAGTCTCAGATGAATGGGCTTTGAAAAGTTTTCAGGACACAGAATAGGGGTGTGTAAGCAAGTGCAGGTAATCCTTGGGTAACACATAGTTCCTGAGTAGGTTCTGAGAGCTGTTGGATCCAATCCTGGAAAAGGCAGCATCGTGTTCAGGGGCTTAAGAAAGCATGAGCCTGCTGATGTTTTCACAGTATTGCATGGGAACAGTAACAATGCCCTTAGGAGCAGGATGTCCTAACACTCTCAGATCAAGCAGACAGCCTAGAGCTTATTAGGCCCATATTCCAAGAGAATACCGGTCATGTGTGAAGCTTCTATAGCCAGGAAGCTGGAGCAGGGAACATTGACATTGTCTCAGTTCGGGGTTTACTGCTGAGAACAGACACACCATGACCAATGCAGCTCTTATGAGGACAACATTAATGGACACAGGATTGCAGGTTCAGAGACTCAGTCCAGTATCATCAAGCTGGGAGCATGGCAGCATCCAGGCAGTCATGGTGCCAGAGTAAGTGGGAGGTCTACATATTCATCTGAAGGCTGCTTGAGGAAGATTGGCTTGCATGTGGATAGGAAAATGGTTTTAAAGCCCATGCCCACAGTGACACACCTACTTTAACAAGACCACGCCTCCTAATATTGCCACTCCCTGAGCTAAGCATATACAAACCATCATAGACATCTTGCAGGAGGGTGGTACTGTTCTATCAGAGAGAAGCCTCTGCTCCCGTTAATATACTGAGGTCAACCCTGGGTAGGGCACAGAGCCCTCCACACATCCTGGGACTCAGGGAGGCATCCTATGAAAGAGCTTTTTCCTAGAAGGAAACATGGGTGTAGGCCTCCCTTCCAGCCAGGCTGTAGGGAGTCTCCAATGCTAAACTCTGTCTTTTTGCAGAAGTGAAACAATGAAAATTCACCCTTAACAGTACAGTGAATAGCAAAAATGGTGAAAGGTATAAAAAGAACCAATTAGTACCAGAGCATGAGGATTGGTTTTATATGAAATGTGGGTGGGTGCAGTGCAGTATCCTCCTCCATGTACCCACATGTTCAGTAACTACCCTGTTTGATGCAGCTTTACACAGAACCATCTGGAATCCATTCTCTGAGGGACTCCATCCCTGGACTGGAAGCTACAGGTGGGACTTTTGTATCCAGGTCTCCCAGCCCTGGGACAGGGATGCATGGATAAAGTGGAGAGAAGCAGACTGGAATGGTGCAGAGGTTATCCTGCCAACAACCCCAAGCCCCCAGCTGCATGACAATGTAGAACAGCGAGCAGTTTCCCAGCCAGCCTCACTCCCCATTGACAGACTTCTTCCAGTCCCTCCTTATGCCAAGGAAAGAAAAGCAAAAAAAGTAGGGGCAGGGCAAGAAATATTGCTCTACTCCCAGGAGCCAAGGACAAGCCCCCTCCCATCCTCTGATCTGACCCCATAACCAGCCACAGCCAAGTCCTGGACTCATCTCTAGAGGCACATGGACCCAGGCAGATGAGCCCTTCAATCACAATTGGCTCCTCAAAAGCATCCTATGTGTGTCAGTCCTAAGTCCATGAATCGGAGGTGCTCTGCACAGCTATTCAGAGAAGCCTTCTCTTGATCTCCGTGAAGATCTCTCTGTTGGATGTCAGAGGAGGGTGTCCATCCAGCATCAATCCAGGGACTGTGGCCCTCTAATGTGTTAGCCCATGTGAACCTCCCCACAGAGCCCCACCTGTCCTTGTGCAACTCCTCCTTGATCGCTTTTATAGGAAGATATTTAGAGTCCCTTGCAGGAGGCAGGGAAAATGGCACACAGCTGAGGGTGGTAGACAAAGCTGGGAACACATCAAATATTGAGTTGGTGTGAGGCTCCCTAAGCCATGCTTGGGCAGGTCTGTGCCAGCGATCCCATAAGACCCTTTGATTCTCCCCATGTACACAGCAGGAACCAATTGCCAGGCCTACCCTCTGCCCAGAGCAAAGGGAGATTGGAACTTGGATTCCAACCCTGGCCATTCCTATAATACCTGACCTTGTAACCCTTGCTCCCTTTGGGGCTCAACAGTCCCCCTCAAATGTAGACAGCAATGTCTAGATGGTGTTCACAGCTTTTCTTGCCTGAAACTGTGCTTTGTTTGATACTACAAACCAGGAAGTAGGGACTTAAACTTGAGATCACTGACTCAGGCTAGGGAGGACTCCAGGGCACCTGAGCTCAGCTGCAAAGGCAGAAGCTGAACCACAGTGAGCAGAGGTGGCACATTTTCCTGTTTCTTTCCTTTTCTGCTCTCAGGCCTTTCAGTGAACTCTACAGATGAGGATCTTTCCTCTCAGGCTTAGTGTCTGCAGCCATGAGAGTCCTCTACAGGGGACTCCAAACCCCAGAAGAGTCTTCAGAAGGAAAGCGCTACACACTGCACTGCCCCCAGCACTCTGAGAAACAGAGACCCTTTCTGGGCTTGGGCCAGTCAGTGCTCAATAGTTAGCTTCTGGCTGCACTGGCTGCTCACAAATAACACAGCAGACTGGGTCCTGTGACCTGGCTGTCACAGACTGTGATTGAGAATTCATTTCAACTGTGTCAGCATAGCCACTCTGTTCCTTCTGGCCCCAGGTTGCACAGAGCTCCTTGTCCTCATACATGCCTGTTCCATCACTGGACCTTAATATTTAAAGTGAGCCCTACACTCAGGATGGACTTGGTTTTCTATACATCATGCCAACCTCTGTGTGATAGGAAGTGTCTGCCTGTGTATGCATACCCCCTTATGTGCCTAGGTGTCCATGCATACCACTACTCCATGTCCTGTCAGAGGCCATCCTCTGACAGGTCCTCACGCCTGCATGTCAGACCACCTGTCTTCAAGCCCCAACCACTCCCCACTCCACAGATGTTGAGCTTATGGGCTTTGCTGATGCATCCAACATTGATGGGGGTTTTGGGGATTGAAACTCAATTCCTTACCCTTGGGAGGCAAGTGCTCTGCCTATCCCTGCAGCTTTGTCTCAGGTGTTTGATGATAACCTAGAGCCTTTCTGAGGATTTATGAAATCAGTGTCATCTTGATGGGTCAGTTTAGAAACACAGCTTTGTTTTTTTTTTATTTTTTTAACAGTGTACCATCAGTTTGAGGCTAATCATTCAGAATTCAATGAAAAAGTGACACCCTGAGTGTAGACATGACGACTTTGAAGCAGGAGGCATAGAAAACATTCAAAACAGAGAACCGAGGAGAGGTAAACATCTTACAGGCTTTGATTTCTAAAAGCCTTAAATCTCTCCATAGCCCAAGAAGCCAGAGCCTTGAAGCCCTTCCCAACCATGTCATGACAGGTCCTATTGTGACCTAATGAGGAGCGACTGTGAGGCGTCCCAGCTAACAGATGTTAAGCTGTTGCCAGGCCTGGATTTCTTTGAGTGCTTTGAGAGGAGGTGTGGAGTGGAGCCCTCTGCGACTTGTTTGTATCTTGTGAGCTGTGTGTGGTTGTATTGGATTTTACTGTACTGTATATATGTGTATGTATCAGTGTGTGTAAGAGAGTGTGTGCTGACAGATTTGCCTGTGTGTGAGTGTGTGTACACTTTTGCTTGTGTGTTTGTCAGTATATGTAGGAGTGTGTGAGTTTACAGGTTTGTTTGTGTGTATGTTTGTATGTGTGTACCACTTCTTTTGTGTGTGTGTGTGTCCCTGTGTGTGTGTGTGTGTGTGTGTGTGATGTGCATTTTTCCACGTTTACTTGTGTGTAAGTATGTGTGTGCCTGTTCCTACGTGACTGTGTTTTGTATGAATCTGGGTGTTTGTCTGTGTGTGTGCCTGTGTGTGTGTGTGTGTGTGTGTGTGTGTTTGTGTGTGCACGCACGTGCCTATCCCCTTTTGCCCCTTGCATCTATATTACCTGCACCTCAGTGCAAAAGAGTGTAGAGGCTACAAGTCACCCTGGCTCCTGTTCCTGAGGCAGGTCCTCAACCTCATTTTCAAGACAGGCTCTCTCACTGGCCTGCAGCTGCCCAAGTACCTGTCTTGGCTCTCCAGTGGCTCCCAGGAATTTGATATGCCAAGCCAATAATATCAGATTAAAGGCCTACGTAGACTGCTGGCTGCTTATTTATGGATTGATTTTATTTCTATGTGTTTAAGAGATAGAATTAGGCCATATATTCTCAAGACCACTGGCTATTTCCTTATTGTGGTTTTGTTTTATTTATTTATTTATTTATTTATTTATTTATTTATTTATTTATTTATTTATTTATTATGGATTGCTGGATTCATTTTGGTGGTGGTTTTTATGTTCTCACATGCTATATTACAGCTTTGATTTTTTACGGTTCTGCAGTCGGATGATTAACTCTATCTCCATTTTCAATGCCCTGCGGTTTCATCCTTTTACATTATTCCTGTTTCTCTATTTTGAGTACAAGCAACCATTGGCTTAGACTTGATACAAATTTGCCCTTTGTGACACTTTGACTCTTCGACCTTTGTTTAAGGTTTACTATTCACTGATATTTAACTGCCTTATTCCTTGTGGTTGGTTAATTTTAATTTTCAGTATTTTGGTCTGGAGAGTTGTGGATTTTTGTGGATCACTAGGTCCTGAAATTCAATGGAGTTTTCCCTTAAGTGTTGGCTTTTTACATTTGTTTGTTTTGTCTTATACTCAGTCTTTCTCCTCTCATTTCTTTCATCTGACCTTTTTCTTCAAACAATCCATTCACAGTATTGACCATCTTTGGCCGCCCAATCCTATTGTAGTATGACGATTTTTATTTTCATCATTACATTTAGTATTTGTGTGCTCTTGGCTTTCTCTTTTGGGGATGGTTATTTGGGTGGCTTTTACTTATGATTCTTCATATTTCCCCCTGTTCATAATTTTACTCTATTTTTCTAGTCTAGTCTTTTCTTTGTTATTATTTTTTTCTTTTTGTTTCATTTGTTTCTTTTAGGTTCCACATGTGTAATTTTAGTTCCTGAATTGCTCCATCTTTTTCATTATTTGATTCCATTTGTTTGTGATTTTTAGGTAGCATTAGTACTGATAAAATGCCTACAGAGACTGAGGAGGAGTTACCACCTCCTAGCCCCGATCCCAGTATCTCTGAGGAGGGAACCTTTCGTTCCCAATATAAAGTATTGAAGACTATTGGAAAAGGAAGCTATGCCAAGGTCCTCCTGGCCCACCGCCGGCTCACAGGAACCTGAGTGGCGGTCAAAGTTCTCCGAAAGAACAAGCAGTGGTTCCGGCCAGCCATGACAGAAGCAAACATAATGAGAAAGATCAACCACCCCAAAATTGTTTCTCTCTTACAAGTCAATGAAAACAAAACTAGAATATACCTCATAATGGAGCTGGTGGAAGGCCAACAACTCTACCAGTACATCAGAGAGTCAGGGCACATAGAGGAGGATGAGGCCCGGCAAATATTTGAACAGATATTATCAGCAGTGAGCTACTGCCATGGAAAGGGGATTGTTCACCGAGACCTGAAAGTGGACAATATAATGATTGATAAAAACAAAAAGGTCAAAGTCATCGACTTTGGGCTTAGCACCGAAACACAACCTGGACAAATGCTAAACCAGCACTGCGGTGCGTATTCTTTTGGTTTCCCGGAACGCTTCCTTGGACTTCTGTATGACGGGATGAAGAATGATATGTGGACAATAGGAGAGGTCTTGTATTATATGGTAGTGGGAAAGCTCCCATTTTATTCTGTGATCATCCAAGAATTACAAAAACAAGTTGTTGCAGGGGTGTATCCTGCCCCCTGTGGGGTTTCAGAAGAACTGGAGAACCTCCTTAGTCAATTACTAACAGTAAATCCAATGTATAGACCAACAGCCAGCGAGGTGATGAAACACGCCTGGTTCAAAGAACATGGGAAGGGGTTCACAGTTCGTTGTGAAGAACTGCTTCCCCTCAGGCCAGACCCTGAAATTTTGGGTGCGATGAAATGCATGGGATTTCAAGCCTCTGTAATAAAATACTCCCTAATAAAAAGAAAATATAATGAGGAAATGGCAACTTATTGCTTCCTACAACAGCAGGCTCTCCCAGGGTATGGCTGCACAGCCCAGGCACAGCAAGTGCGTCCCATTGCAGCCCCATTTCCTAGCCTTGATACTGCTGCTGCTTTTAGATTACAAAGAAAGAGGAGTGGAAGCCTGCCAGTCCTTGACACCTTGCAGGTGTCATTCTCCCAAGGTCACGTATCTCATTATGGCCAGAAGGTTCATACAAAAGGAGGAAGAAGGTCCACTGTGGCTGGTCGTCTCAGGCCACTACCGATGACACCTACACAGGACCACTATCACAAATGTGCCATGAGTGTCCCATACATTCAAACAACAAGCATCTTCAGTGAGAAGAGTAGCAACAAGGAAATAAAAGAAGATAATCTACTCTCCCACAGAGCCCCATTAGAGGATAAGCCCATCTCCAGCAGGGTCCGGCACAGAGGTTTTAAGGGGTGGACCCGGAATATAGCAAATGCCCTGATAAAGCTTTGTTGCTGCTTGCCAAGGAGAAAGAAACCTCGCCTGGGGCAGAACAGAATCTCCCCCCAGAAATGAGCCACAGGGAGAGTACAGATAACAAGCAGCAGGCACAGCCCAGGTACCTTCGTGCTTTGTCCTTTCTAGTTTGCTCTATGCTGGTCCTTCCTCTGTCTCTGGTTTCCATTTTCCCCACAATTCTTACCTTGTATCTTCTCTAAGTTCTTTTATGAGGTTTCCCCAACACCAAGCCTTCTCCCTCTTCTTGATTTCTCCTCTTCCCAGCAGGGACTCAATATGAATTCCCCACTCTACAGAGTTTTCTTGTTGACCCATCCCTTCAGATGGACTCCAGCTCCCCCTTAGGCCAATAGCTCCCACAGGGTGAGGACTAGAGATTCATGGGCTCATGGACTCATCCATGGGCTACTGGTTCTAGCACATGTGGTCATCAATCACAAGTGCTGCAGAACAGAGTCTTATGTTTTCAAATGTAACATCCCACTCCATTAAGCCTTAAAATTAATAACAAGGTTTGTCACTGAATAAGTATCAACAACCTAGTTTGTTGGTTATTGTTGATGGTCAGAATCCTGCATGCATGCATATTGTTTTGCATACTGATTTTTTCATTCCTAAGACCTAGCAATTGATATATATATATATATATATGTAACATTTCTAAATGATTTCTTTCAAAAATCTTAACTGAGAAGTAGAAGAGAATATTTGATAAAATAATAAGGCAATCAAAGCTCCAAATGGTAATCTAAGTATTCTACCGCATAAGATTTTTGCTTAGAATAAATTGACTTTTTTTCTCTCACAGTGCCATCTTGAAATTCTGTCATGTCCTGAGTATAAACAGGAGGTGATTTCAGACACATGGCCAAGGAAAAGACACCATCAGAAGCTACAGCACCAACAGGAGAAACAGCAATAGCACCAGCAGCATTAGCAGCAGAAGGAGGAGGAGGAGGAGAAAGAGGAGGAAGAGGAGGATTCCCCAACACCAAGCCTCCTCCCTCCTCTTGATTTCTCCTCTTCCCAGCAGGGACCCAATATGAATGATGAGTTCCCCACTCTACAGAGTTGTCTTGTTGACCCATCCCTTCAGATGGACTCCATCTCCCTCTTAGGCCAATAGCTCCACAGGCTGAGAACTAGAGGGTCATGGGATCATGGACTCTTCCATGGGCTACTAATCCATAGAGAAACGGGCCTGTAATACCAGACACTCAAGACACACAATAGGTAGGGGGATCAGAACTTCAAGGCTAGCCTGGTCTACATCATGAGTTTAAGATCAGCTTGGACAACTTAGTGACACCCTTTTTCTAGAGGTGAGGAGGGCTAAGGCTACTAACTCAGTGGTAGAGTACTCGTGGGGAAACAGACTGCTGTCCATTGATACCTCTCCTTCCTTGCTCGGAAATACACAATGGTATTAGAAGAGTCAAAGGTTCCTGGCCTAGCATCCACTATTCTATTTGCTACATCATTAAGGGTGCAGTTTTTGGTATTTTGGTCAGGGATCAAATCTATGAAATAAAACTTAAGCAATACTCTCATTGCTGTCATAGTGGGAGGTGGATGATAAATGCTTGCCCACCTGCATCAGTACAAAGCTGGTTCCTTGGACTCCCTGCAAACACATCACTGCTAACTGTGTGCCTTGTATAGGCTTTTCCAGCACTGTCATAGCTTGAAAACCTTCCCTGCTATGGACCCTTGAGTGGGCATCCTGCCTTTCTCAGTCTCAGAATGGAGCAAAGATCCCCTGCTCACCTCTAGGCTTACAGGTCAGGGACCTCTTCCATCCCATAGTGAACAAGACTGGCACAGCTGCACACACCTTGGAAAAAGAATGTATTGGCAACCCTTAACAAAAAAGATGTTTCTTACTTTGGATTATGGCATTCTATAAAATACGGGTATTTCCTGGTATAATTACACATGTCATTGATTGTGTGTGTGCGTATGATTTTTGAGGTTGGAGGGGGATAATTCATTTCTCTAAGCCCCTTCCTCAATGCTGGGTGATAAACATTGACTCTCATATAGATTTTAATAATTATACATTTATTTATATATTTTTAAGATTCGTTTATTTTTCCAACTTTTGTAGCTCTTTCTGTGTGTGTGTGTGTGTGTGTGTGTGTATGTGTGTGTGTGTGTATGTGTGTGTGTGTGTTTAATTAGATATAATACTCAGGGTCAGTAATCCTACCCTTGAGCTACCTTATAACTTTTTATGTTTTAAACAGCTTTATTATGATATCTTTGATATATAAAGCTGATATGTGCTAGAGGTGAGCATCTTGATGTTCTTAAAGACATGTTCTTCCTCAGATACAGAACGCGAGCTGGCTAAAATCCTTGCTACTCCTGCAGATTAACCTTGTCATGCACTGAAGCAATGGGACACATACTAAGCACACTCCCTGAGCTGCTTCCTAGGTTGGTAGCACTGGCTCCATCCCAGGCACAGCTGGAGTGGGCAGCTGTAAGGTTGAGGACCTGCACTCAGGACACTGGGCTCCAGGAGCACCTCACCTGCTGGTCATCCTGTGTACCTCTGAATGTCACTCCTGGGTTCTCACTGCCTGGCACTTAACCATAGACACCACTGTAGAACTGTCTAAGGCCAGAAGGGCAAAAACATTGTTGTTATAAATTTCTACTATGGAAACATCAAATGTTGTGCTTCTTGAACAGTTTTATGAAATGAACCTGGGAGAAACGCAAGAAATATGGCCTGAAGTCTCTTCTGGAACTGCCACTCCAGCATAAGCGTCCACAGGCAGTCACTCTCCTCTGCACTACCGTCCCCCTTGTTTTGCAACTCATGGATCTCCTTGCTTAGCATATCCACAAGGTGCATTTGCTGTTGCTTCTCCAGCTTCTTCCTGACATCTTATTTTTATGGGTCTGGAGACAGACTCCCCAGAGGACAGCACCTCTTTTCTGATAGTTATGAACTGCAGATCCCTGTGCTCAATAGTGGGGGGCTGCTGCGGGGACTACAACACCAGAATGACTGTTTCTTGGGGCCTCTGCAGTGTGGAAGGTTTTCCTGGTTTGGTCGGTGTGGTCAAAGATGAGAAGGAAGCAAGTTCAGGGAATGAGAGTGCATCTGTCGCCCTTTCCTCTCCTGCTCCCTGTGCTTCCTCTCTGCTTCCTTGTCCAGACAGGCCTTCTATATCTCAGACCACCACTGCTGCTCCTCACTCTTTTTTCCCAGCCACCTGTGCAGACTGGGATGCTGCCTTGTTTGCAGAAGGAGGGGGGAGTGGCAAATCCACTGAAATGCCACCAATATCTGGTGTAGTGGACCTGTGGTAGAGGAGGTGGTAGAGGGAGGTCTGTTCATATGGGCTGGGAGACAGTCACAGGGGTGGGCAGCACCTCTGCTGGGGTTTCCCAATGGCCAGGACCACTCTTGGTCAGAGTGGAAGCAGGGGCAACTGACTTGGAGGAAGAGTTCAGGTGCTCCTGGCTGCATGTGCTAGATTCCACTGAGGACCTCTGGATCCACATATCACTGTCACACTAGAGACCCTTGCCAGCCTCTACTCAGTGGAGCTCAAGAAGGTTAAACTTCCTGAAGCTCTTCCTTGGATGGGGTAAGAGCTGAGAAAAGAAAAGAGGAAGCTATACTACTTCAGGGACTCACCAGAGATATTAGCAAAATTTCATGCATGTTTCTTCCTCACAGAGGAGGTAACAAAAACTGGGGAATGGTTATATAACCAGACCTGACTCTGCTTTATGGCTCACTGGCCAAGTAGCCAGCTGTTCCTGTGTCTACAAAGGAATAAAAAGATTTTTTCTATACACTTATGCATGCTGTTTGTGGCATTGCCACTCCTGAAATTTAGCTCCTAACTTCAGGTCTAGGTAGAGGGGTCTGTTCTTGTGAAATGTACAGAAGTAAACAATCAGATGCTTAAAACTGCATAAAAGGCGTACTTTTTCCTCAGGTATCTGTTTTACAATCTTTTAGAAAGCATTCATGGGGGTTGACACCCCGAAACAAGCTTTGCCATTTCAGGAAAAGTGTGATGGAGGGAAGATTTGTATGGTGGGTTACTGGGAAGACAGGATTGTAAAGGAAATAAATAAATGGTTTTCTAAAAAGCATGTATTTTAAATGCCCTGCTAAAAACTATAATTTTGACACTATGCTTTCAATAAAAAACATTTCACATTTTATTTACTCATTTAAACTAATTCTCATTTTCCCAGATTCATTAATTTAGTATTAATTTACTTGAGTAGCGTAATAAAAATAAAACTGAAAAAATAAAAAGTAAAAATAAAAGCTGAGTCAGGGTCAGAAGAGGATTCACAATACTGCACCTAACAGACTGTGAATATATCTAGTAAACCGTACCATCAGATCTGATCTGTATCATGATCCAGAAGTATTTCTCAGCATCATGAACTCAGTCTCAACTAACTTCTTCCTTGAAAAGCTGAGCAAGAGCTGTGGTAGGAGCTACTACATGGGACTTTTAGGGTCTCACTTTATAAAAATAATTTATGTGTATGAGTGTTTGCCCAGCATGTGTGCACATGAATGCTTGACTGGTGTCCAAAGAACTTAAAAGAAGGTTTCAAATCCCCTGAAATTAGAGTTTTAGGCAGTTGTGAGCTAACACTGGTGTTGTAAAATACTGAACCATCTTTCCAGCCCCAGATTTTGATAACTTTTAGGAGGAGCCATATCTCAATACAGGATTACTATATGTTGGCTAACCTGGCTTGAGTCACTAGCTCTTACCTCTCTGCACCATGGAGGACAATGGCTGGGTAAGAAAGGTGGACAGGCAGTGAGAGAGGATGCCTTGATTTGCAACTTCCAGTGTAACCATGGAACTGGTTGTAGTCATGAGTTCTGCCACCCTAGGAAGAAAATATAAAGAAACAGTGCTCACTGTCATAGAGGAGTCTATGTTCAGAATACTTGTGCTTAGGTTCCTCAGCCTGGTTGCTGTTTGGGGAAATAAACCAGACTTTCAGAAGATTATGTCCTGTCCACATCACGTATGATAATTAATTATAAAACAGGTAAATATATTCTATTCTATAACATAAACATTAAGATATTTAAAGATTTTACAAGCTCTAAGTATATGTGTACATATTTATATAATTATTTAATGAAATGTTCTATACTAATATACATTCTTATGAGTGAACCCAAAATGAGATTCATGTGCTCTAAGAACTAGGGTTATAGTGAAGGTGAGTAAACACAAAGAGATTTTACATCACTTCTTTTTGAATTCAAATTTCAAAATTAAATGCAAACTATCACTTCAGTACACTAAAACTAACCAATTAGTTGACGCGTTTAAGTGACCAATTAGTCATACCTTTCCTGAGAAAGTCCAACCAGAGTAAATTCATCCACAATGAGGAGTTGGTCATGGGCACCTAGTTGTCCAACCTGAGCCACCAGAAGGGTGTAGGGAGAAAAGAAAAAGGGCAGGGTCACTGGTTGCTGCCGCTGCGGAGAGCTCATAGGCAGCACCCCACGAGCAAACTTGAGCCTCGGGACCACAGGTAAGACCAACTTTTCTGCTGCAAGAGATCTGCCTGGTGAACTCAGGACACAGAGAGGCAAAAATCCTCTAGGACCAGGCACTTCCGGGGTTTACCGAGAGTCCCAAACCCGCGGATCCTGAAACGCAGCAGCTCTCTGCTCCGGAACCCTGTGGGAGAGAGACCTCACCACCTGGTCAGGTGGGCACTCCTGAGGCTGCAGAGCAGAGGAGACCACCAACACTGCCCACCCCAGCCCACATCCCTGGCCCAAGAGGAAACTGTATAAGGCCTCTGGGTTCCTGCAGAGGAGGGCCCAGGAGCAGCAGGACCGCTGCGTCTGAGACACCGCCAGAACCTTAAAGGACAGACCAGATAAACAGTTCTCTGCATCAAATCCCGTGGGAGGGAGAGCTAAACCTTCAGAGAGGCAGACACGCCTGGGAAACCAGAAGAGACTGCACTCTGCACACATCTCTGACGCCAGAGGAAAACACCAAACACCATCTGTAACCCTGGTGCACGGAAGCTCCCAGAAAGGGCGGTGCAGATCTTCCTGGTTGCTGCCACCGTGGAGAGCTCATAGGCAGCACCACACGAGCAAACTTGAGCCTCGGGACCACAGGTAAGACCAACTTTTCTGCTGCAAGAGACCTGCCTGGTGAACTCAGGACACAGAGAGGCAAAAATTCCTCTAGGACTGGGCACTTCCGGGGTTTACCGGGAGTCCCAAACCCGCGGATCCCGGCCTGCAGCAGCTCTCTGCTCCCAAACCCCGTGGGAGAGAGACTTCACTGCCTGGTCAGGTGGACACACCTGAGGCTGCAGAGCAGAAGAGACCACCAACACTGCTCACCCTTGCCCACATCCCTGGCCCAATAGGAAACTGTTTAAGGCCTCTGGGTTCCCGCAGAGGAGGGCCCAGGTGCAGCAGGACCGCTGCGTCTGAGACACCACCAGAACCTGAAGGGACAGACGGGATAAACAGTTCTCTGCACCCAAATCCCGTGGGAGGGAGAGCTAAACCTTCAGAGAGGCAGACATGCCTGGGAAACCAGAAGAGACTGCACTCTGCACATATCTCTGACGCCAGAGGAAAACACCAAACTCCATCTGGAACCCTGGTGCACGGAAGCTCCCGGAAAGGGCAGCGCAGATCTTCCTGGTTGCTGCGGCCGCAGAGAGCTCATAAGCAACACCCCACGAGCAAACTTGAGCCCCAGGACCACAGGTAAGACCAACTTTTCTGCTGCAAGTGACCTGCCTGGTGAACTCCAGACACAGGCCCACAGGAACAGCTGAAGACCTATAGATAGGAAAAACTACACGCCCGAAGGCAGAACACTCTGTCCCCATAACTGGCTGAAAGAAAACAGGAAAACAGGTCTACAGCACTCCTGACACACAGGCTTATAGGACAGTCTAGCCACTGTCAGAAATAGCAGAACAAATAACACTAGAGATAATCTGATGGCGAGAGGCAAGCGCAGGAAACCAAGCAACAGAAACCAAGACTACATGGCACCATCGGAGCCCAATTCTCCCATCAAAACAAACATGGAATATCCAAACACACCAGAAAAGCAAGATCTAGTTTCAAAATCATATTTGATCATGATGCTGGAGGACTTCAAGAAAGACGTGAAGAACTCCCTTAGAGAAACACAGGAAAACATTAATAAACAAGTAGAAACCTACAGAGAGGAATGGCAAAAATCCCTGAAAGAATTCCAGGAAAACATAAATAAACAAGTAGAAACCCATAGAGAAGAGTCACAAAAATCCCTGAAAGAATTCCAGGAAAACACTATCAATCAGTTGAAGGAATTAAAAATGGAAATAGACGCAATCAAGAAACAACACATGGAAACAACCCTGGATATAGAAAACCAAAAGAAGAGACAAGGAGCTGTAGATACGAGCTTCACCAACAGAATACAAGAGATGGAAGAGAGAATCTCAGGAGCAGAAGATTCCATAGAAATCATTGACTCAACTGTCAAAGATAATGTAAAGCGGAAAAAGCTACTGGTCCAAAACATTGGGCCAGGACTCAATGAGAAGATCAAACCTAAGGACAATAGGTATAGAAGAGAGTGAAGACTCCCAGCACAAAGGACCAGTAAATATCTTCAACAAAATCATAGAAGAAAACTTCTCTAACCTAAACAAATAGATACCCATAGGCATACAAGAAGCCTACAGAACTCCAAATGGATTGGACCAGAAAAGAAACACCTCCCGTCACATAATAGTCAAAACACCAAACGCACAAAATAAAGAAAGAATATTAAAAGCAGTAAGGGAAAAAGGTCAAGTAACATATAAAGGCAGACCTATCAGAATCACACCAGACTTTTCACCAGAAACTATGAAAGCCAGAAGATCCTGGACAGATGTCATACAGACCCTAAGAGAACACAAATGTCAGCCCAGGTTACTGTATCCTGCAAAACTCCCACTTAACATAGATGGAGAAACCAAGATATTCCAGGACAAAAACAAATTTACACAATATCTTTCTACCAGTCCAGCACTACAAAGGATAAGAAATGGTAAAGCCCAACGTAAGGAGGCAAGCTATACCCTAGAAGAAGCAAGAAACTAATCGTCTTGGCAACAAAACAAAGAGAAGAAAAGCACAAAAACATAACCTCATATCCAAATATAAATATAACAGGAAGCAATAATCACTAGTCATTAATATCTCTCAACATCAGTGGCCTCAACTCCCCAATAAAAAGGCATAGATTAACAAACTGGATACGCAACGAGGACCTTGCATTCTGCTGCCTACAGGAAACACACCTCAGAGACAAAGACAGACACTACCTCAGAGTGAAAGGCTGGAAAACAACTTTCCAAGCAAATGGTCGGAAGAAGCAAGCTGGCGTAGCCATTCTAATATCACATACAATCAATTTTCAACTAAAAGTCATCAAAAAAGATAAGGAAGTACACTTCATATTCATCAAAGGAAAAATCCACCAAGATGAACTCTCAATCCTAAATATCTGGGCCCCAAATACAAGGGCACCTACATACGTAAAAGAAACCTTACTAAAGCTCAAAACACACATTGCACCTCACACAATAATAGGAGATTTCAACACCCCCACTCTCATCAATGGACAGATCATGGAAACAGAAATTAAACAGAGACGTAGACAGACTAAGAGAGTCATGAGCCAAATGGACTTAACAGATATTTATAGAACATTCTATCCTAAAGCAAAAGGATATACCTTCTTCTCAGCTCCTCATGGCACTTCCTCCAAAACTGACCATATAATTGGTCAAAAAACGGGCCTCAACAGGTACAGAAAGATAGAAATAATACCATGCGTGCTATCGGACCACCACGGCCTAAAACTGGTCTTCAATAACATTAAGGGAAGAATGCCCACATATACGTGGAAATTGAACAATGCTCTACTCAATGATAACCTGGTCAAGGAAGAAATAAAGAAAGAAATTAAAGACTTTTTAGAATTTAATGAAAATGAAGGTACAACATACCCAAACTTATGGGAAACAATGAAAGCTGTGCTATAGAGGAAACTCATAGCGCTGAGTGCCTGCAGAAAGAAACAGGAAAGAGCATATGTCAGCAGCTTGACAGCACACCTAAAAGCTCTAGAACAAAAAGAAGCAAATACACCCAGGAGGAGTAGAAGGCAGGAAATAATCAAGCTCAGAGCTGAAATCAACCAAATAGAAACAAAAAGGACCATAGAAAGAATCAACAGAACCAAAAGTTGGTTCTTTGAGAAAATCAGCAAGATAGATAAACCCTTAGCCAGACTAACAAGAGGACACAGAGAGTGTGTCCAAATTAACAAAATCAGAAATGAAAAGGGAGACATAACTACAGATTCAGAGGAAATTCTAAAAATCATCAGATCTTATTATAAAAGCCTATATTCAACAAAACTTGAAAATCTGCAGGAAATGGACAATTTCCTAGACAGATACAAGGTACCGAAGTTAAATCAGGAACAGATAAACCAGTTAAACTACCCCATAACGCCTAAGGAAATAGAAGCAGTCATTGAAGGTCTCCCAACCAAAAAGAGCCCAGGTCCAGATGGGTTTAGTGCAGAATTCTATCAGACCTTCATAAAAGACCTCATACCAATATTATCCAAACTATTCCACAAAATTGAAACAGATGGATCACTACCGAATTCCTTCTATGAATCCACAATTACTCTTATACCTAAACCACACAAAGTCCCAACAAAGAAAGAGAACTTCAGACCAATTTCCCTTATGAATATCGACGCAAAAATACTCAATAAAATTCTGGCAAACCGAATCCAAGAGCACATTAAAACAATCATCCACCATGATCAAGTAGGCTTCATCCCAGGCATGCAGGGATGGTTTAATATACGGAAAACCATCAACGTGATCCATTATATAAACAAACTGAAAGAACAAAACCACATGATCATTTCATTAGATGCTGAGAAAGCATTTGACAAAATTCAACACCCCTTCATGATAAAAGTCCTGGAAAGAGTAGGAATTCAAGGCCCATACCTAAACATAGTAAAAGCCATATACAGCAAACCAGTTGCTAACATTAAACTAAATGGAGAGAAACTTGAAGCAATCCCACTAAAATCAGGGACTAGACAAGGCTGCCCACTCTCTCCCTATTTATTCAATATAGTTCTTGAAGTTCTAGCCAGAGCAATCAGACAACAAAAGGAGGTCAAGGGGAAACAGGTCGGAAAAGAAGAAGTCAAAATATCACTATTTGCAGATGATATGATAGTATATTTAAGTGATCCCAAAAGTTCCACCAGAGAACTACTAAAGCTGATAAACAACTTCAGCAAAGTGGCTGGGTATAAAATTAACTCAAATAAATCAGTAGCCTTCCTCTACACAAAAGAGAAACAAGCTGAGAAAGAAATTAGGGAAACACCACCCTTCTTAATAGACCCAAATACCAAAGTATCTCGGTGTGACTTTAACCAAGCAAGTAAAAGATTTGTACAATAAGAACTTCAATACTCTGAAGAAAGAAACTGAAGAAGACCACAGAAGATGGAAAGATCTCCCATGCTCACGGATTGGCAGGATTAATATAGTAAAAATTGCCTTTTTACCAAAAGCGATCTACAGATTCAATGCAATCCCCATCAAAATACCAATACAATTCTTCAAAGAGTTAGACAGAACAATTTTCAAATTCATCTGGAATAACAAAAAACGCAGGATAGCTAAAACTATCCTCAACAATAAAAGGACTTCAGGGGGAATCACTATCCCTGAACTCAAGCAGTATTATAGAGCAATAGTGATTAAAACTACATGGTATTGGTACAGAGACAGACAGATACACCAATGGAACAGATTTGAAGACCCAGAAAAAAACCCACACACCTATGGGCACTTGATTTTTGACAAGGGAGCCAAAACCATCAAATGGAAAAAAGATAGCATTTCCAGCAAATGGTGCTGGTTCAACTGGAGGTCAACATGTAGAAGAATGCAGATCGATCCATGCTTATCACCCTGTACAAAGCTTAAGTCCAAGTGGATCAAGGACCTCCATATCAAACCAGATACACTCAAACTAATAGAAGAAAAACTAGGGAAGCATCTGGAACACATGGGCACTGGAAAAAATTTCCTGAACAAAACACCAATGGCTTATGTTCTAAGATCAAGAATCGACAAATGGGATCTCATAAAACTGCAAAGCTTCTGTAAGGCAAAGGACACTGTGGTTAGGACAAAACGGCAACCAACAGATTGGGAAAAGATCTTTACCAATCCTACAACACATAGAGGCCTTATATCCAAAATATACAAAGAACTCAAGAAATTAGACCGCAGGGAGACAAATAACCCTATTAAAAATGGGGTTCAGAGCTAAACAAAGAATTCACAGTTGAGGAATGCCGAATGGCTGAGAAACACCTAAAGAAATGTTCAACATTTTAGTCATAAGGGAAATGCAAATCAAAACAACCCCGAGATTTCACCTCACACCAGTGAGAATGGCTAAGATCAAAATCTCAGGTGACAGCAGATGCTGGCGAGGATGTGGAGAAAGAGGAACACTCCTCCATTGTTGGTGGGATTGCAGACTGGTAAAACCATTCTGGAAATCAGTCTGGAGGTTCCTCAGAAAATTGGACATTGAACTGCCTGAGGATCCAGCTATACCTCTCTTGGGCATATACCCCAAAAATGCCCCAACATATAAAAAAGACACGTGCTCCACTATGTTCATCGCAGCCTTTATTTATAATAGCCAGAAGCTGGAAAGAACCCAGATGCCCTTCAACAGAGGAATGGATACAGAAAATGTGGTACATCTACACAATGGAATATCACTCAGCTATCAAAACAATGACTTTATGAAATTCGTAGGCAAATGGGTGGAACTGGAAAATATCATCCTGAGTGAGGTAACCCAATCACAGAAAAACACACATGATATGCACTCACTGAGAAGTGGCTATTAGCCCAAATGCTTGAATTACCCTAGATGCCTAGAACAAATGAAACTCATGACAGATGATCAAAATGTGAATGCTTCACTCCTTCTTTAAAAGGGGAACAAGAATACACTTGACAGGGAATAGAGAGACAAAGATTAAAACAGACACAGAAGGAACACCCATTCAGAGCCTGCCCCACATGTGGCCCATACATATACAGCCATCCAATTAGACAAGATGGATGAAGCAAAGAAGTGCAGACTGACAGGAGCCGGATGTAGATCGCTCCTGAGAGACACAGCCATAATACAGCAAACACAGAGGCGAATGCCAGCAGCAAACCACTGAACTGAGTATAGGACCCCCATTGAAGGAATCAGAGAAAGAATTGGAAGATCTTGAAGTGGCTCGAGACCCCATATGAACAACAATGCCAAGCAACTAGAGCTTCCAGGGACTAAGCCACTACCTAAATACTATACATGGACTGACCCTGGACTCTGACCTCATAGGTAGCAATGAATATCCTAGTAAGAGCACCAGTGGAAGGGGAAGCCCTGGGTCCTGCTAAGACTGAACCCCCAGTGAACTAGATTGTTGGGGGAGGGTGGCAATGTGGGGAGGATGGGGAGGGGAACACCAATAAAGAAGGGGAGGGGGGAGGGGGATGTTTGCCCGGAAACCGGGAAAGGGAATAACACTCGAAATGTAAATAAGGAATACTCAAGTTAATAAAAAAAAAAAACAGTGGGGAAAAAAGGCAGCATCAATGCACAGCAGCATTCCTCACACCACACAGTCAGTGCACAGCAGCATCCCTCACACCACACAGTCAGTACTCAGCAGCATTCCTCACACCACACAGTCAGTGCACAGCCGCATTCCTCACACCACACAGTCAGTGCACAGCAGCATTCCTCACACCACACAGTCAGTGCACAGCAGCATTCCTCACACCACACAGTCAGTGCACAGCAGCATTCCTCACACCACACAGTCAGTGCACAGCAGCATTCCTCACACCATATTCAATGAACTGCAGTGTTCTTCACACCACACAGCATCCACAGCCATGAGCATCTGCACACTTTTTCACAAAGCTCGAGTGCAGAATGCCCTTCACTGATTCCTTTAAAACAAATACTGGCCACATCTGCAACACTGCCTTGGACAACGACTTAACATACATTTCCAGTTTATACCGGCCAGCACCCTATGCAAAAACAAGGTCAGAACAGCACAATGAAATCACACAGCAGGAAATGAGCAAAATCCTACCCACATATACCCTGGAATCTTGACTAGTTAGGAAAATTTCTATTTTATGGTTCCAAACTTCTAAGAAAAATACTCCTGTAAAATGGACAATTGGGTCAGAAAATGCCTATGGACTTGGAATACTCAAAATGATTATTTATAAAGTCTAAAACAGCTACAAATCTAAAGGAATGAGAAACATAACAAGTGACCAGCCCTTACCCACATCAGGACAGAAAACCAGCTTGGTACTAAATAATCCAGCATCTGCCTTCTCTATCTTCCATTTAAACATAATTTATAAATTTTAAAACAAGAAATTAACTTCTTGGAGGAAGCAGTTAACAGCATTTTGTAAGGAACTATTATCCAGAAAGTACTCTACTGGAATTCATACCCTGGAACTGAACAGTCAAATGCACTTACAATAGCATTCTATGGAAAGCTAATGAAATGTTTGAGAAAAATCTTAGGTATGGTATATAATTTCAGGATCATCAATATTCTGCTTAGAGATCATAATATAACAACAAAAGAGTTTTGGATCACATAGGGAAATATTATACAATGCAGTCATGTGCATGAAGCCTTACCCGGACATTACTGGAATTAGCACAACATTATGTGTATACTTTTGTACTAACAATAAAAATAACTTACCATAATAACTGTGAGATAGTATATCATATAATAATGTATCATAAAAAGTGACTTCAAGAAATGAAGAAAAATTTCTAAAGAAGGAATCAAGAAGATGTTATTTTATATGCACACCATCTGTATTTCCACCCAGTAGTTAACATTTTAGTTTACCTTTTTCATTGCTGAGACTGGTCCATTTTCTCCCCTGCAGTAGGGAGTAGGGACAAGGCAGCAGTCATCAAGTATGCAGCGTGTTACTGTTTCATAGGCATACAACCTGTGTTTTATTTACATATAAATATATGGATGTATGTAATAAAATTATGAATAAAATAATAAATTACATTGTACATTAATATATAAATAGAAATTATATATTATAAAAGAGAATTGTCTTATATAGGGTTCTTTAGAGTCACAGAACTTATGGGTAATCTCTGTACAGAGAGACAATTTGTTGATGACTTGCAGTCTGTAGTCCAACTCCCCAACCATGATCAGCAGCAGGTATGAATGGGAGTCCAAGGATCTAGCAGTGGCTCAGTCCCACAAGGCAGGCAGACAGGCAGGTGAAAAAGAGAGACTCTTCCTTCTTCCAATGTCCTCATGTAAATCCCCAGCAGAAGGTGTGTCCCAGGTTAAAGGTGCATACAACCACAGCTGGATCTGGGACTTGCTTTGTCCCAGGTGACCTTGAACTCAGAGACCTCCTTGCCTTAAGCTCCTGAGATTCCTAGCCAATTTGCCTCATGATCTCCATGCCAAGATGCAGTTCAGAAACTTGTATCTCCCAGCCTCAACATCAGGATCAAAGGTGAGCTTTACAATTCTGGGTTGTAGTTCATTCCACTTATAGTCAAGTTCACAACCAGGAATAGCCACTACGAGTATATACGATGTGTCATTATACATGCACAATATATATACATACATATATATATATATATATATATATATATATATATATACATATAAATTTGAAAACACCACAACATTTTATTAGTATATATTAACCGAGTAAAGTGACAGATGTGGCATTTGTCTGCACATCATGCATGGGTGGGAGAAGTAATTATAAGCCCTTGCATCTAATGAGGAGCTGCAGTTAACAGCAGCTGATAGAAATTCATTCTTCCTTGGGGGAAGGCCATTGGTACGACTCCCAGTGAACAGCTGTACACACAGTATGCAAGCCTGACCAGGTCTAACAGGGCTTAATGAGATACAAAAAATGTGTTTATGTGTATTTCTGTACACACACACACACACACACACACACACACACACACACACACAGAGGGGTGGTTTAGTGGTGCTGACTTTTAACCCAGGATCTGATTCAGGTGGACCTCTTTGAGTTCTAGACTAATCTGATTTACACAGCCAGTCCCAGACTAATCAGGGCTATAGAGTCAAAAGGGGGATTCTGAGAGGAATCTTTTAGAATTTGGAGGAGAGAAGTTAGGATTGATAAGACCTTATTTTACTGTATAGATGTATGGAAATTTAAATAAGTGAGAAAATACATGAAGTAACTGAGAGGAAAAAAGTACACTCAATAATGGCAACTTTTTGAACTGACTTTTGTCCAGTTACTTGGCAAAGCAGAAATAAATATGCCTTTAACTGATTTCATCTATGGCAATGCCACTTTCCTTGAGTCAAAACACTTAACATAGATGATTGGAAATGACCTTGAAATCACAGTTACCCTCAGCATCCATGGGCTACATTGAAAATTTATAGTTCTGATTAAGAAGCTGGAAGATATTTCATAACTTTGTATTATCCACTGCGGATTATTTTATAGATCTATAGAATTCCACAACTCAGCTGTTAATTCATTCAATTCTCCCAGTAAACATCCATGATACAGTAATGATGCCCTAATCTCTTTGAACAGGTGCTCTGGTGCAGAGTTTGCCTGAGATAGCCCAACAGCTGCATCCTCTCTTGTCTCCTTCTAGAGAGCTTCATGACTCTGCTGAACAGAATATAAAGTTGGTTATTTGTTTGGATTTTACTTGGGATTTTTGTTTTTAGCCTTTTCCCTGATATCTTTCCATGATATATATTCTATTTTTCTAACTTTGATTTTAGTTCATTTCAAGCACATTATGCTACATGCAATTTTAAAATAACCCAGCACTAAGTCTGGCTAAACACAGGCATCAGAGTTTCATGCAGCCTCCATGGCTACTTCTATGCACTTGTTACTCTGCATCCTAAGGCTCGATTGCTAAGCCGATTGTGAACCAGATTAACATAAAATACCTTGACTACTCAAGATGAAATTGCTCTTTGTTTGAGCATGTGAAAAGATAGTCTTTTTATGAGCCAAATTTAATAATAACCAATCATAAGTCTTTGCTCATGCCTTGTGAAGGATGGCATAAGGAATCTTTACCTTTCTTGTTTGGTTCTCTAGAATTTTCTAGTTCTTCAGGGTGGCTCCCTCTGCCCTTTCTGATCCAGAGAACTCTGGAAGGAGTCCAGGGCCTAATTACTTTTCCTATAAGCAGAAACATAAGGTCTTTCTCCCAAACTAGCATGTCCTTTAGCCAGTAACCAGAAAGATTTTTAGCTTGACATCTTTCCCAGAAAAATAGTAAAATAACCAGAAAATTCAAAATCACACACATTTTGAAAATTAACTTCTCAACAAAGTGACTAAACCAAACAAGCACAGTAGAAACCTTTCTTTCCGGCCTTTTCTAATCTGCCAGGCCAGGATATTGAACCCACTTTTGAGAGAACAGGAGCATCCTGTGAGACACTGAGACTTTCCTAGAGGATTTTATCCTCATCCAATCTCTGTTGTCTGCTTTGCAGGTTGTAGTTTTTCTGTTAGCTCAGCTTCTCCCTGCACAGCAGGAGCTCCCAGATAATCTGGGCCCATTTTCCCTGAGTTAGCTCTGAACCTCAGGAGGAATTCCCCAGGTGACTGAGGCCACAATTGTGTCCTCTTCTATCCAATTAAACCAAATTAGCAACAACTAAACCAAACTTTATTAAAAGCAGGCACCCTTTACTTTCCCTCTCTGCCTGGAGCCATTCATTATACTGATTCTTTTTACAGGAGGAGAACCCAGAGCCTAATTTGTGTCTGTCTATCCCTGTGTTTAGATTCCCATGTGCTGGAGTCACTTGACTCATCTCTGCTCATTCAGGAATCTAATTCTCTCATCCCTAGGACAAGAATCCTAACTCCCTAGTGGATTGTTGACTACCACACTCGACGTCATCTATTGCATGTAGTTTTAAATTAAACCCATGCTAATTCATTCTATGCTCTGGTATCAGTGGTTAGGTTCACCCTACATGGCTAGTTCTATGCAGCCATCTTGTCTTGGTTCCTGCTGTTAGTTTGCTACTTTAACCAAACAAATTTTAACTGAAGTGCCTGGAGTGCTGTTGCATTTCTCATCCCACCCACACCCTCTGGCTGGCCTGCAGAAGGCTGGGTAAAGTTCCTCTCACAGGACTTGCCTTAGTCATTTGAAATGAAAATACCAGAGGTTTATACTAACCAGATTTACATGGGTAAATCTCCAAACCAAAAACGCCCATGCAAGGAACAGAAAACTCAATAATATAACGACAATATGTGCGATTAGATTGGACAAATACACCTCTACACCACTCTATTGCCCATTATGAAATCTCTAGCTACTTGTGGCTCCTCCAGGCCACAGGGGTCTGCTCCATTTTCAACCTCTTCCTCCTCCATCTACTTCTTGCCCACATCCTCCATCTCTATTTTTCTTTCTCTCCCTTTTCCAATGCATTCTGCTCTACCTTTTCCTTCCATTGTCCAATCAGAGGAAGTAACCTTTATTTGGCTAATTACTATTTCACCTGACATCATCTGAACATGTGATCTATTGCACTACAGGTCCACCCTGTTGGGAAAGCAAAAATACAAAGAGCAATCCACAAGACATTTTGCTCATTTTGAGTTAACACATATAGTAATTTCACTACATCTTTTTCATCATTTTTATTCTATTCTTATTAAGTTATTTCTAGGGAATATTTGTAGTTTTTAACTACAATGCTTACACATAGTAAGGAGGAGTTACAACACCCTAGACCTGAGCAGAATCTCTGAGGAGGTATACTTCCACTGTCAATACAAAGACTTAAGGACCATGGGACACAGGAGCAACGCCAAGGTCCCAATACCACACCATCAGCTCCCTGGCAGCCCCATGACCATCAAACTGCTTCTAAAGAAGCAATGGTGCCAGCCACTCATGACCAAGGCAGAGACAATGATGATGGTCGACCACCTGAACAGCATCTTATTTCCCCAATAAGAGCTCATTGAAGGACAACAGTTTTATGAAAACACCAGAAAATGGGGGTAAGGTAGAGGAGGATGAAGTCAGGCAAATATTTAGGCAAATTAGAGCAACTGTGAGCTAATGCCATGAGCACGGTATAGTACACAGGGAACTCAAACCATATTAGATTATGTTGGACATAAATGGATAAGTTAAAATCGTAGACTTTCTTTCGCCTTAGAACACAAGTTGAACCAGGGCAATGCTGAACTGGCACTGTGGTGCTTTGTCTTTTGGAACTCCTGAACTCTTGCCCATCAAACTTTATAATAGTCCACAAAATGACATTTGGACCTTAGTTTTACATGGTACTTAAAAAGTTAAGATCTTTACTCTGTATTCATACTAGATTTGAAAAGACTTGTTGTGGCAATTGTATTCTGCCACCTGTTGGGTGTTAGAAGAGATGGATAACCTGCTTAGCCTCTTAATGATACTCAACATGAAATATAGGATGACGCTTCCTGGTTGCTGCCGCTGCAGAGAGCCCCTGGGCAGCACCCCACGAGCGAACTTGAGCCTCGGGACCACAGGTAAGACCAAATTTTCTGCTGCAAGAAAGCTGCCTGGTGAGCTTGGGACACACGGAAGCAGAATTTCTCTAGAACCGGGCACGTTCTGGGTTTACCGGAAGTCCCACACCCGCGGATCCCGGCCCGCAGCAGCTCTCTGCTCCCAGACCCGGTGAGAGAGAGACCCAACCGCCTGGTCAGGTGGGCACTCCTGAGGCTGCAGAGCAGAAGAGACCACCAACACTGCTCACCCCTGCCCACATCCCTGGCCCAAGAGGAAACTGTATAAGGCCTCTGGGCTCCCGTGGGGGAGGGCCCAGGAGCGGCAGGACCCCTGCCAGAGACACCGCCGGACCCTGAAGGAAACAGATCAGATAAACAGTTCTCTGCACCCAAATCCCGTGGGAGGGAGAGCTAAACCTTCAGAGAGGCAGACAGGCCTGGGAAACCAGAAGAGACTGCTCCCTGCACACACATCTCGGACGCCAGAGGAAAAAGCCAAAGACCATCTGGAACCCTGGTGCACTGAAGCTCCCGGAAGGGGCGGCACAGGTCTTCCTGGTTGCTGCCGCTGCAGAGAGCCCCTGGGCAGCACCCCACGAGCGAACTTGAGCCTCGGGACCACAGGTAAGACCAAATTTTCTGCTGCAAGAAAGCTGCCTGGTGAGCTTGGGACACACGGAAGCAGAATTTCTCTAGAACCGGGCACGTTCTGGGTTTACCGGAAGTCCCACACCCGCGGATCCCGGCCCGCAGCAGCTCTCTGCTCCCAGACACGGTGAGAGAGAGACCCAACCGCCTGGTCAGGTGGGCACTCCTGAGGCTGCAGAGCAGAAGAGACCACCAACACTGCTCACCCCTGCCCACATCCCTGGCCCAAGAGGAAATTGTATAAGGCCTCTGGGCTCCCGTGGGGGAGGGCCCAGGAGCGGCAGGACCCCTGCCAGAGACACCACCGGACCCTGAAGGAAACAGACCGGATAAACAGTTCTCTGCACCCAAATCCCGTGGGAGGGAGAGCTAAACCTTCAGAGAAGCAGACAGGCCTGGGAAACCAGAAAGACTGCTCCCTGCACACACATCTCGGACACCAGAGGAAAAAGCCAAAGACCATCTGGAACCCTGGTGCACTGAAGCTCCCGGAAGGGGCGGCACAGGTCTTCCTGGTTGCTGCCGCTGCAGAGAGCCCCTGGACAGCACCCCACGAGCAAACCTGAGCCTCAGGACCACAGGTAAGACCAAATTTTCTGCTGCAAGAAAGCTGCCTGGTGAACTCAAGACACAGGCCCACAGGAACAGCTGAAGACCTGTAGAGAGGAAAAACTACACGCCCGAAAGCAGAACACTCTGTCCCCATAACTGACTGAAAGAGAGGAAAACAGGTCTACAGCACTCCTGACACACAGGCTTATAGGACAGTCTAGCCACTGTCAGAAATAGCAAAACAAAGTAACACTAGAGATAATCTGATGGCGAGAGGCAAGCGCAGGAACCCAAGCAACAGAAACCAAGACTACATGCCATCATCGGAGCCCAATTCTCCCACCAAAACAAACATGGAATATCCAAACACACCAGAAAAGCAAGATCTAGTTTCAAAATCATATTTGATCATGATGCTGGAGGACTTCAAGAAAGACTTGAACACACTCAGGGAAGCACAGGAAAACATTAATAAACAAGTAAAAGCCTACAGAGAGGAATCGCAAAAATCCCTGAAAGAATTCCAGGAAAACACAATCAAACAGTTGAAGGAATTAAAAATGGAAATAGAAGCAATCAAGAAAGAACACATGGAAACAACCCTGGATATAGAAAACCAAAAGAAGAGACAAGGAGCTGTAGATACAAGCTTCACCAACAGAATACAAGAGATGGAAGAGAGAATCTCAGGAGCAGAAGATTCCATAGAAATCATTGACTCAACTGTCAAAGATAATGTAAAGCGGAAAAAGCTACTGGTCCAAAACATACAGGAAATCCAGGACTCAATGAGAAGATCAAACCTAAGGATAATAGGTATAGAAGAGAGTGAAGACTCCCAGCTCAAAGGACCAGTAAATATCTTCAACAAAATCATAGAAGAAAACTTCCCTAACCTAAAAAAAGAGATACCCATAGACATACAAGAAGCCTACAGAACTCCAAATAGATTGGACCAGAAAAGAAACACCTCCCGTCACATAATTGTCAAAACACCAAACGCACAAAATAAAGAAAGAATATTAAAAGCAGTAAGGGAAAAAGGTCAAGTAACATATAAAGGGAGACCTATCAGAATCACACCAGACTTCTCGCCAGAAACTATGAAGGCCAGAAGATCCTGGACTGATGTTATACAGACCCTAAGAGAACACAAATGCCAACCCAGATTACTGTATCCAGCAAAACTCTCAATTAACATTGATGGAGAAACCAAGATATTCCATGACAAAACCAAATTTACACAATATCTTTCTACAAATCCAGCACTACAAAGGATAATAAATGGTAAAGCCCAACATAAGGAGGCAAGCTATACCCTAGAAGAAGCAAGAAACTAATCGTCTTGGCAACAAAACAAAGAGAATGAAAGCACACAAACATAACCTCACATCCAAATATGAATATAACGGGAAGCAATAATCACTATTCCTTAATATCTCTCAATATCAATGGCCTCAACTCCCCAATAAAAAGACATAGATTAACAAACTGGATACGCAACGAGGACCCTGCATTCTGCTGCCTACAGGAAACACACCTCAGAGACAAAGACAGACACTACCTCAGAGTGAAAGGCTGGAAAACAACTTTCCAAGCAAATGGTCAGAAGAAGCAAGCTGGAGTAGCCATTCTAATATCAAATAAAATCAATTTCCAACTAAAAGTCATCAAAAAAGATAAGGAAGGACACTTCATATTCATCAAAGGAAAAATCAACCAAGATGAACTCTCAATCCTAAATATCTATGCCCCAAATAAAAGGGCACCTACATACGTAAAAGAAACCTTACTAAAGCTCAAAACACACATTGCACCTCACACAATAATAGTGGGAGATTTCAACACCCCACTCTCATCAATGGACAGATCATGGAAACAGAAATTAAACAGTGATGTAGACAGACTAAGAGAAGTCATGAGCCAAATGGACTTAACGGATATTTATAGAACATTCTATCCTAAAGCAAAAGCTTCTTCTCAGCTCCTCATGGTACTTTCTCCAAAATTGACCATATAATTGGTCAAAAAACGTGCCTCAACAGGTACAGAAAGATAGAAATAATCCCATGCGTGCTATCGGACCACCACGGCCTAAAACTGGTCTTCAATAACAATAAGGGAAGAATGCCCACATATACGTGGAAATTGAACAATGCTCTACTCAATGATAACCTGGTCAAGGAAGAAATAAAGAAAGAAATTAAAAACTTTTTAGAATTTAATGAAAATGAAGATACAACATACTCAAACTTATGGGACACAATGAAAGCTGTGCTAAGAGGAAAACTCATAGCGCTGAGTGCCTGCAGAAAGAAACAGGAAAGAGCATATGTCAGCAGCTTGACAGCACACCTAAAAGCTCTAGAACAAAAAGAAGCAAATACACCCAGGAGGAGTAGAAGGCAGGAAATAATCAAACTCAGAGCTGAAATCAACCAAGTAGAAACAAAAAGGACCATAGAAAGTATCAACAGAACCAAAAGTTGGTTCTTTGAGAAAATCAACAAGATAGATAAACCCTTAGCCAGACTAACGAGAGGACACAGAGAGTGTGTCCAAATTAACAAAATCAGAAATGAAAAGGGAGACATAACTACAGATTCGGAGGAAATTCAAAAAATCATCAGATCTTACTATAAAAACCTATATTCAACAAAATTTGAAAATCTTCAGGAAATGGACAATTTCCTAGACAGATCCCAGGTATCGAAGTTAAATCAGGAAAAGATAAGCCAGTTAAACAACCCCATAACTCCTAAGGAAATAGAAGCAGTCATTAAAGGTCTCCCAACCAAAAAGAGCCCAGGTCCAGACGGGTTTAGTGCAGAATTCTATCAAACCTTCATAGAAGACCTCATACCAATATTATCCAAACTAGTCCACAAAATTGAAACAGATGGAGCCCTACCGAATTCCTTCTACGAAGCCACAATTACTCTTATACCTAAACCACACAAAGTCCCAACAAAGAAAGAGAACTTCAGACCAATTTCCCTTATGAATATCGACGCAAAAATACTCAATAAAATTCTGGCAAACCGAATTCAAGAGCACATCAAAACAATCATCCACATGATCAAGTAGGCTTCATCCCAGGCATGCAGGGATGGTTTAATATACGGAAAACCATCAACGTGATCCATTATATAAACAAACTGAAAGAACAGAACCACATGATCATTTCATTAGATGCTGAGAAAGCATTTGACAAAATTCAACACCCCTTCATGATAAAAGTCCTGGAAAGAATAGGAATTCAAGGCCCATACCTAAACATAGTAAAAGCCATATACAGCAAACCAGTTGCTAACATTAAACTAAATGGAGAGAAACTTGAAGCAATCCCACTAAAATCAGGGACTAGACAAGGCTGCCCACTCTCTCCCTACTTATTCAATATAGTTCTTGAAGTTCTAGCCAGAGCAATCAGACAACAAAAGGAGATCAAAGGGATACAGATCGGAAAAGAAGAGGTCAAAATATCACTATTTGCAGATGACATGATAGTATATTTAAGTGATCCCAAAAGTTCCACCAGAGAACTACTAAAGCTGATAAACAACTTCAGCAAAGTGGCTGGGTATAAAATTAACTCAAATAAATCAGTTGCCTTCCTCTATACAAAAGAGAAACAAGCCGAGAAAGAAATTAGGGAAACGACACCCTTCATAATAGACCCAAATAATATAAAGTACCTCGGTGTGACTTTAACCAAGCAAGTAAAAGATCTGTACAATAAGAACTTCAAGACACTGAGGAAAGAAATTGAAGAAGACCTCAGAAGATGGAAAGATCTCCCATGCTCATGGATTGGCAGGATTAATATGGTAAAAATGGCCATTTTACCAAAAGCAATCTACAGATTCAATGCAATCCCCATCAAAATACCAATCCAATTCTTCAAAGAGTTAGACAGAACAATTTGCAAATTCATCTGGAATAACAAAAAACCCAGGATAGCTAAAGCTATCCTCAACAATAAAAGGACTTCAGGGGGAATCACTATCCCTGAACTCAAGCAGTATTACAGAGCAATAGTGATAAAAACTGCATGGTATTGGTACAGAGACAGATAGACCAATGGAATAGAATTGAAGACCCAGAAATGAACCCACACACCTATGGTCACTTGATTTTTGACAAAGGAGCCAAAACCATTCAATGGAAAAAAGATAGCATTTTCAGCAAATGGTGCTGGTTCAACTGGAGGGCAACATGTAGAAGAATGCAGATCGATCCATCCTTATCACCCTGTACAAAGCTTAAGTCCAAGTGGATCAAGGACCTCCACATCAAACCAGACACACTCAAACTAATAGAAGAAAAACTAGGGAAGCATCTGGAACACATGGGCACTGGAAAAAATTTCCTGAACAAAACACCAATGGCTTATGCTCTAAGATCAAGAATCGACAAATGGGATCTCATAAAACTGCAAAGCTTTTGTAAGGCAAAGGACACTGTGGTTAGGACAAAACGGCAACCAACAGATTGGGAAAAGATCTTTACCAATCCTACAACAGATAGAGGCCTTATTTCCAAAATATACAAAGAACTCAAGAAGTTAGACCGCAGGGAAACAAATAACCCTATTAAAAAATGGGGTTCAGAGCTAAACAAAGAATTCACAGCTGAGGAATGCTGAATGGCGGAGAAACACCTAAAGAAATGTTCAACATCTTTAGTCATAAGGGAAATGCAAATCAAAACAACCCTGAGATTTCACCTCACACCAGTGCGATTGGCTAAGATCAAAAACTCAGGTGACAGCAGATGCTGGCGAGGATGTGGAGAAAGAGGAACACTCCTCCATTGTTGGTGGGATTGCAGACTGGTAAAACCATTCTGGAAATCAGTCTGGAGGTTCCTCAGAAAATTGGACATTGAACTGCCTGAGGATCCAGCTATACCTCTCTTGGGCATATACCCAAAAGATGCCTCAACATATAAAAGAGACACGTGCTCCACTATGTTCATCGCAGCCTTATTTATAATAGCCAGAAAATGGAAAGAACCCAGATGCCCTTCAACAGAGGAATGGATACAGAAATTGTGGTACATCTACACAATGGAATATTACTCAGCTATCAAAAACAACGAGTTTATGAAATTCGTAGGCAAATGGTTGGAACTGGATAATATCATCCTGAGTGAGCTAACCCAATCACAGAAAGACATACATGGTATGCACTCATTGATAAGTGGCTATTAGCCCAAATGCTTGAATTACCCTAGATCCCTAGAACAAACGAAACTCAAGACGGATGATCAAAATGTGAATGCTTCACTCCTTCTTTAAATGAGGAAAAAGAATACTCTTGGCAGGGAAGGGAGAGGCAAAGATTAAAACAGAGACTGAAGGAACACCCATTCAGAGCCTGCCCCACATGTGGCCCATACATATACAGCCACCCAATTAGACAAGATGGATGAAGCAAAGAAGTGCAGACCGACAGGAGCCGGATGTAGATCGCTCCTGAGAGAGACAGCCAGAATACAGCAAATATAGAGGCGAATGCCAGCAGCAAACCACTGAACTGAGAATAGGTCCCCTATTGAAGGAATCAGAGAAAGAACTGGAAGAGCTTGAAGGGGCTCGAGACCCCAAAAGTACAACAATGCCAAGCAACCAGAGCTTCCAGGGACTAAGCCACTACCTAAAGACTATACATGGACTGACCCTGGACTCTGACCCCATAGGTAGCAATGAATATCCTAGTAAGAGCACCAGTGGAAGGGGAAGCCCTGGGTCCTGCTAAGACTGAACCCCCAGTGAACTAGTCTATGGGGGGAGGGCGGCAATGGGGGGAGGTTTGGGAGGGGAACACCCATAAGGTAGGGGAGGGGGGAGGGGGATGTTTGCCCGGAAACCGGGAAAGGGAATAACACTCGAAATGTATATAAGAAATACTCAAGTTAATAAAAAAAAAATCAAAAAAAAAAAAGAGTAGACACTGCATGCTAAAAAAAAAAAAAAAAAGAAATATAGGATGACAGTCACTGATGTGATGATGTACCGCTGGTTAAAGGAAGACCGGAAGGCTTTCTCAAATCCCTATGAGGACTGAGCTCCATCACACAAGACCCTGTAATTGTGGACGACATGGAACATATTGAGTCCAGAGCCTAAGATATTACAATGTATAATCAACCCATGGGATCATGTTGCTTACTGTCCTGGCAAGTTCTCCAGGTGCAAGGCTGAACAACCGAGGCTCACACATTGAGTTCAGTTATTCCCTACCCTTGATGATAATGATTCATTCCCTTTGGGCTCAAGGAAAAGTGGAAGCTACCCCACCCTAAGCACACTGGTCTCATCATCCTCCAATGGCTTTCTGTTTCCCTGTGGCCATAAACTGGTCCATGATTAGGCATAAGAGCCCCTGGTGCTGCCCTTCTCTCTTCAGGCCACTCCAGATGACACCCACACTGGAGAAACATGCATCCATGCCTCCAGTGTCGCCTGAATACACTAAATAATCAGCCTCACTGAGAAGAACAATGGCAATAAGAACACAGAAGCCAATCTACTCTCCTGGTATGCCTCAGTAGGGAGAAAGTCTGTCCTCAGCTAGTGCCAGCCCAGAGGTTATAGGGACAGACCAAGCAAAAGTGGTGTTCCTGACACAATGAGGTCCATTGTCAATGGAGGTCCTGGGACAGTGGATGTGCTTCAACAGTTGAGGTCCTCAGAATATAGAGTAGAAGCTGTGGAGGTCCCAGGACAGGGGAAGTGCCATATCAATGGTGCTTCGACAACTGTGGAGGTGCTGCAACAGTTGAGTTCCTTCAAATTGGAAGACTTGTGACAGTGGAGTGGCTGAGTTTTTGGAGGTACTGCAAGAGTGGAGGTATTGTGACAGTTGAGGTGCTTCATCAGTTGAGGTCCTGTAACAGTGGAGTTCCTAAGACATTTCAGGTCCCTTGACAGTGGAGTAGCAGCTGGGACAGTGGATATGCTGCTACAGTGGAGGTCTTGAAAAACTTCAATTGATGCACGAGTCAGGATCTTTGACCTAGGAGGTGATGGGACAGTACAGGTGTAGGAGAGCCAGTAGAGGTGTGGCGACAATAGAAATGCTATAATAGTGAAAGCCTTGCAGCACTAGAGGTCCTGTGATAGTGGAACTGCTTCGACAGTAGACGTACTGTGACAGAGGAGGTCCTGCCAATTCTAGTTTCAGAGGAAATAGATGTCCTGAAAAGTGGAGGTCGTTCAATAGTGGGCTTCATGTGATAGTTGAGGTGCTACCACAGTGAAAGTCCAACATCAGTGTGTGGACACGCTGTGCCAGTTGAGGTAATGGAACTTGGATTTCCTGAGTTATTGGAGGTCCTGTGACTGTGGGGTCCTGGGAGAGTAGAGGTGTTGAGACACTGCTCTGTGACATTGGATGACCTTGTGACAGTTTAGGTGCAATGACAATGAAAGTCCAGCAACAGTACACATACTGTGACAGTAGATGTCCTGAAAATTGAGGGTCCTGACAATGCAGCCGCTGTTAGTGAGAAGGTCCTACGACACTGGAGGTCCAGTGATAGTGGAGGTACTGGGACAGAAGCCACACTGGAACAGTGGATGTCCTGCTACAGTGCACATCAAAGTGCTCGTAACGATGATGATTTTTGACCACTCTAACTTCATTTCAAATTCATTTCAATTACGCAAGTAATTGAGTCTGAGGCAAGATAATACCTTGTCATGGTGCTACTTGAATGCCACTAGTTTTACAGTTAAGTCTGAAGGTCTAGGCTGTGACAGAGGAGGTCCTTTGACAGTGATAGCCCTCAAAATTGGACATCCTACAACACTGGAGCTCCTGCAACAGTGGAGGTCTTGAGACTCTAGATTTACATTGACATTGCAGGTCCTGCAGCAGTGGAATTTCTCTGCGAGCTGAGGTCCTGCAACATACTAGTTGCTGAGAGAATCAATTTTCTGCAACAGTGAAGGTCCTACAATAGTTCAGGTCCTGAAAAGTTGAGACTCTGTGAGAGTAGAAGTACAGGGAAAGTGTATGTCCTGTGCCAGGAGAGGCCCTGCAATTTGGAGGCCCTGAGAATGTGGAGTTGATTTGACAACAGAGTTTCTACCACACTGGTGTTCCTGTGACAGTGTCCAACAAAGTCCTTGTATTAGAGAAGAAATAATGCCAGCCAGCAATGACCATGGAAGTGATGATGATGGTTGATCACCCCAACATCATCTCGATTCTTCAAGTAATTTAGACCAAAACAATACATCTATTCATGGAGCTGGTTGAAGGGCAACAGCTTTACAAATACTCCCAAAAGTATGGCTACCTAGAGCAAGGCAAGACCAGCAAAATATTGTGTAAATAATAGCTGTGATGAGCTACTGCTATGGGCACACAATATTTCACAGGCACCTAAAGCCAAAGAATATTGTGTTGTACATCAATGGGAAAGTCAAAATTACCAACTTTGGCCTTAGTATCCCATTCCAATCAGGGTAAATGATGAACCATCACTGCACTACTTATAATTTTTGTGTTCCTGAACTCTTCTTTGGCAAATTTTATGACGTTCCAAAGAACTAAATATGACGCTTAGGTGGAGTTTTATATTTCATGGCAGTCAGAAAGTTTCCATTTGACTCTCTCTTCATTCTAGAGTTGAGAGGACAGGTTGTAGCAGGAGTGTGTGGTGCCTCTGGTGTGGTGTCAGAAGGACCTACTTAGCCTCCTAATGACAGTCAACCCTAGATATAGGCCAAAAGTCACTGTGGTCATGATGCAACCCTAGTTCAACTAAGGCTAGACGCAGTTCCCAAATCCCTATGAGCAACTGATCCCCCTCAGGCCAGACCCTGTAAGTATAAGAGCAATGGAATATATAGGATTCCAAGTGCTGGAAACTAAGGACACTTCAACTGAACAAAATTATAACCAGACCATGGCATCCTACTTCCTTCTGCAAAGGCAGGAAGTTCACAGGCAAGACAGCACAAAATAGGCTTGGACAGTCAGCACAGTGGAGGTGTGGGGAAAAAGCAGGTGCTAAGACAGTGGATGTCCTGCTATAGTGGCCTCCAAGTCCTTAAGAGGAAGAAGCACTTATGCCATCCAATAATGACCACGGCAATGATGACAATTGTGGTTAACCACTCCAACATCATCTTCAATAATTGAGACGAAAACAAGTAGATACCTTGTCATGGAGCTGTGTGAGGTTCAATGTCTTCATTAATGTATCTGAAAGTATGGCTACATAGTGAAAGACAAGGCATGGGAAATACTTATGCAGATATTAGCAGCCTGGATCTACTGTCAGGGGCACAGAATAAATACAGGACTTCAAAACAAATAAAATGGTGGATAAGAACAATAAAGTCAAAATCATCGACATTGGCCTTAGTACCCAAGACAAACCAGAGCAAATGCTGAACCTGTACTACGGTGCTAACACTTTTGATGCCCCTGAACTCTTCCTGGGTTATACTTATGATGGTCCAAAGAACCACATATGAATGTTAGTCTTACATTTTATGGTACCTGAAAAATTTACCTCTGTTTTCATATAAGAGCTGAAAAGACAGTTTGTGGCAGGTGTGCATCTTGACCACTGTGGGGTGTCAAGAGAGCTAGATGACCTGCTTAGCATTTAATAACAGTCAAACCCAGAAATATCAGTCATAGACATGATAATGCACCCCTGCTTCAAAGAAGATTGGGAGCGTTTCCCGAATCCCTATGAAGAAATGATACCTCTCAGGCCACACCCTGGAAGTTTGGAAGTAGTGCAACATGTTCCATTCAAAACACAAGACATAAAGATTCTTTACATCAAAGAAAGTCTAAGCGGATCATGGCATCCAACTGCTTATTGGAAGGACAGGCTATTCTGATGCCTGGCTTCATACCCAGGCTCAGACAGTGAGTCTAGTAATGGCTCCATTCCCTACCCTTAATGATTATGCTGCTGTCCCTCTAGGACTGGACTGCAGAGGAGTGGAAGCCAACCCACCATTGACACATTGGACTTGTCAACCCCATGGCCTCATTTATGCCTTTGTCTATATTCTAGTCATAGAGCTTTCAGAAGAACCACTGGGACTGGCTTTCTTCACAGGCCACTACAGATGACCTGGACAAAACATACATGCCAGAGTGTCTTCTTCCTTCATTGAACAAGCAGCCTCAGGCCGAACAGAAGCATCAATGAGAACACAGAAGACAACCTATTATCTCTCTGTGCATGAGGAGAGGGCGAGTCTTTCCCCATCAGTGGCTGGCTAAGAGGATTCAAGGGATGGTCCAAGAAATTAGGAATATCCAAATGAAGCAGTGTTCCTGTGCTCAATCAAGCAAGAAAACTCTCCTGGGCAGGACAGTATCTCTCCTGAGAAATGAGGGCTGGAGACAGCATCCAAAAAATAAGCGGCAGGCAGGCAAGGACAGGTACCTTTGTGCTTTGTTCTACCCAGTTTGCTCTGTGTTGCTTAGCTCTGTCTCTGGTATCCATTTCTGCAAAATCGTTTCTGTCTTAACTTTTTAAGTACTGTATGATTCTTCCGCCAATTCTTCTCCCTTTTCTAGATTTCTCCTCTTCCGAACAAGGACTCAATATGACTGATGTGTACCCCAGACTTCAGAGTTGTCCTGTTACCCCATGCCTTTACCAGGACGGTATCACCACCAAAAGGAAACGGTTCCCACAAGGTGAGGTCTAGAGGCCTATGGATTCATGCAATCTTCTAGGGGCAACTGATCCTTGCACATATGGCAATTAATCACAAGCGGTTTGAAACAAATTCTTATTTTGTCAAAAGTAACATCATTCTCCATTAAGCTTCAAAATAACCAGCAAAGCCTTGTAATAAGTGATAGTGGTGTTGATAAAACAGTGCAGCACCCGTGACATTGTAGGTCCTTCAAGAGTGGAGGCAGTGAGAGACATTGCAGTTCGTGCAACAGTGGAGGCACTGAGATAGCGAAGGTCCTTTTACATTCAAGATCATGCAACAGTGGAGGTCCTGAAAGAGTGGGCGTCCTGAGACATTGGAGATGGGATTGGTACAGTGGAGGTCCTGAGACAATGCAGGTGTTGCAAGAATGGATGTCCTGCAATAGGGGTTGTCTTTAGACAGAGGAGGTCCTGCTACAGTGGAATTCCTGTGATAGCTGAAGTTTTGAGACAATGTCAGACCAGGCACAATGGAGATGCTGTGCCAGGAGAGGTTCTACACAAGTCGAGTTGGTGATAGAATGGATGTTCTAAGACAGTGGAGATTTGGTGACAGTGGAGGTCCTGCCCCACTGGAGGTTCTGGAACAATCGAGGTCCTGAGACAGTGCAGTTGCTCGGACATTGGAGTTTATGCACCATTGTAGGTCATGTGACAGTGGAGGTGCTGGGACAGTAAAGGTGATGGGACAATGGAGGTCCTGTGACTGTTTTGGTGCTGCGATATTGGAGATCCTTCATCAGTTGAGGTCGTGGCACATTTGAGGTCCTGAAATACTGGATGTCCTGCATTATTGGAGGTCCTCAGTCAGTGGAGATGGGCCTGGGACAGCTGAGATCTGGTAAAAATGGGGGTGTTTCCACAATAGAGGTCATGCAACAGTAAATGTCCTGATACAATGCAGTTGTTCCAACACTGTAGGTTCTGCAATAGTTGGTTTGCTAGAACAGTGAAAGTGGAGATCCTGCATCAACAGAGGTCCTTTGACAGGGAATGCCCTGCAACAGTGAACATCCTTCAACATTGGAGGTCCTGCAACAGTGGATGTCATGAGTCAGTGCCATTGAAATGACGGTGGAGGTCCAACAACAGAGGAATTATTGTGCCAGTAGAGGTTCTGCAAAAGTCTGGCTGCTATAAGAGTGCATGTTCTAAATTGGAGGTCCTGCAACAGTTAAGGTACTGCAACAGTCTAAGTATAGATACTGTGCATATACTGTGCTAGTAGAGGTATTGCACATTGGTGTTGCTCACCGTGAAGTTGATGAGACACTGAAGGTCCTGCCACAGTGGAGGTCCTTATAACAGTTGAGGTCCTGCAACAGTGGAAAAGCAGTGTCAATGGATAACCTGTGCCTGTAGAGTTCCTGCAGCTTGGAGGTCCTGAGAAAGTGGAAGGGCTGAGACAATGGAGGTCTTTTGACAATGCAGGTCCTTATAACCGTGATATAGGAGGTCTTGCGACATTAGAGGTCCTTGAAACAGTTGAAGTGCTGTGACAGTGGATGTTCAGGGACAGTAGAATTCCTGTGCCAGTAGAGATCTTGCAGTTTGGAGGTACTGAGTCTGTGGAGTTTCCTGACAGCCGAGGTACTACCACACTGGATGTCCTGTGACAAGGGAGTTCTTAGGGTAGTGCAGGTCCTGGGACAGTGGAAGTACTGCTACAATGGTTATCAAAATGCATGGAAAGAAGCAGCAAGGATGCCACCCAGACCAGACCATGGAAAATATAATGAAGATATTAATCCACCCCAACATCATATTGCTACACCAAGGAATTGAGTCTGAGACACGTCTATACCTTCTCATGGAGCTCTTTGAAGTTCTACAGCTTTACAAATTCATCTGAAAGTCTGTGATAGTGGAGGCCTTAGACAATGTAAGACCAGCCACAATGGAGATCCTGTTCCAGTAGAAGTTCTGCAAAAGTCTAGTTGGTGATAGAGTGGATGTCCTGAGACAGTGGAAGTCTGGTGACAGTGGAGGTCCTGCACCATTAGAGGTTCTGGATCATTCGAGGTCCTGAGACATGCAGGTGCTCAGACAATGGAGTTCCTGAAACAGTGTAGGTCCTGTGAGAGTGGAGGTGCTAGGAAAGTGAAGGTGATGGACAGTGTAGGTCCAGTGTAGGAATATTGTGTTCCTACAACATTGGAGGTCCTGCAACAGTTGAGGCTCTCATACCGTGCAGTTCTTCCAACTTTGGAGGTCATGCAACTGAACAGGTCGTGGGAAAATTGAGGTTCTGAGACAGTAAGGGTGTTGGGACAATGGAGGTGCTATGTCACCTGAGGTCCTGGGACATTTGAGGTCCTGCAATATTGGAGGTCCTAAGACAGTGTAGATGACCTTGGAATAGTTGAAGTCTGGAATAAAGGGAGGCTCTGCACCAGTAAATGTCCTGAGACACTGGAGATCCTGCAGTTTGCCTGGACAGTGAAGGTCCTACAAAAGTGGAGGTCCTGTGACAATGGAGGTCATGAATCGATGCATTGGCACTGACCGTAGAGAGCCAGCAGCAGTGGACTGTCTTTGCCAGTAGAGGTCCTGCAAGATTCTAGCTGTTGTGAAAGTGGATATCCTACAACATTGGAGAGCTGGCATTAGTGAATGCCCTGAGACAATGGAGATCCTGCAGGAGTTGGTTTGCTTGGACAGTGAAGGTGCTACAAAAGTGGAAGTCTTGCGTCAGTGGAGGGGCTTGGCAAAAATGGATGTGATGCCACACTACTGGTCCAGCAACAGTGAATATCATGAGACAGTGCATTTGCAGTGACAGTGGAGCTCCAGCAACTGTGGAATTTTTGTGCCAGTAGAGGTCCTGCAAATTCTAGCTGCTGAGAGGGTCTATGTCCTGCAACCTTGTTGGTCCTGCAACAGTTGAGGTACTGCAAAAGTGTAAGTCCAGCTACAGTGGATATCCTGTTATAGTAGAGGTCCTTTAAATTGGCCTTGGTGAGACAGTGGACGTCCTGTGATATTGGAGGTCCTATGACACTGGAGGGGCTGGAACACTGGAGGTCATGCCAAAATTGCAGTTCTTGTAATGGTTGCGGTGTTGTGACAGTGGAAATCTAGCGACAGGGGACATTCTGTAGGACAGTAGAGGTCCTACAATATAAAAGTCCTTGGACAGTGGAGGTACTGACGCACTGGAGGTCCTGTGAGAACGGAGGTTCTTATAACAGCTGTGACACTGGAAGTACAGAAAATGTAAATGTCCTCTGATAGGAGAGCGCCAACAAACTGAAGTTGCTGAGACACAGGAGGTCCTCCAACAGCAGCGGTCCTAAGACAGTAGAGATCCTGTAACAGTGGAGAGGCTGAGACCCTGGAGGTCCTTTGACAGTGGACTACTTTGTAACAATAGACGTGCTATGACAAGGGGGTTGTACAATAGTAGAGGTCCTAGTTATAGTTGAGGTACTCCAACAGTGGAAGTTTAGGGACAGTGACTTCCAGTGCCCATAAAGGTCTTGCAATTTGGAGGGTCTGAGACAGAGGAGTTGCCTGACCACAGACGCCCTACCACAATATTGGTCCTTTGACTGTGGAGGTCTTGGGATAGTTCAGGTGCTGGGACAGTGGAAGTTCTGCTACAGGGGTTATCAAAGTGCATGCAAAGAAGAAGCAATGGTGCCAGCCAAACATGACCATGGCAAATATAATGAAGTTTTTCATCCACCCCAACATCATCTTGCTTCTCCAATTGAGTCTGAGACAATTCTAATAACTTATCGTGAAACTGGTTGAAATTTTAAAGCTTTACAAATACATCTGAAAGTCTTTCCACCGAGAGGAGGAAGGAGCCAAGGAAATATTTAGGCAAATATTAGCAGGCTTTATCTATGGCTATGGGCACTGTATAAGTTCACAGCGACCTTAAACCAGATTATATTTTGTTAGAGAAGAACAGAAAAGTCAAAAGCATCGACTTTGGCCTTCAACTCAAGACAAACCTGGGCAAATGCTGAACTGGCAGCATGGTGCTTACCTTATTGGTGCACCTGATCTCTTCCTAGGACAACTTTATGATGGTGTAAAAAAATAAACAACAACAACGTATGGATCTTGGGAGTAGGCTTATATTTCACTGTTGTATTTGACTCTGTTGTCATACAACAGTTCAGAAGACAGGTTGTAGCAGGTGTGTACCCTGCTCACTGTGGGGTGTCAGAAGAGGCAGCTTAGCCTCTTAATAAAAGTCAATCCAAACTATGGGCTGACAGTCTCAGAGGTGATGATGTACCCCTGGTCAATGAAAACTGGAAGAGGTTCACAAATCCTTATGAAGAAGTGATCCCTCCCATACCAGATACTCCAAAAGAGGAAGAAACGTAATATATTGAGGTTTTAGGTAAAATATTATAGATTCATTGCATCAAAAAGGTATAACCAGAACATGGCATCCTATTGCTTAATGTAACAGCAAGTTATACACAGGAATTGCTTCACAACACAGGCTCAGCAGCTTTGTCCAGTTACGGTCCCATTCTCTACCCTTGCTGATTTCCCTCTAGGACTAAATAGGAATAGAAGTGAACACAACATAGACACATTGTTCTCCTCATCTTCTAATGGCCTAGTGTATCTCTATGATCATAAGGCTAGTCAAAGAGGAAGCAAAGAGCCATTGGGCATGCCCTTCTTCTTTTCAGGACACTCCCGACAACACCCACAGTGAACAAAGCATACATACACACCAGAAGTGTCCTGTGTCTTCACTCAACAATCATCCACACTTAGAAGAGCTGTAGCAACGAGAAAACAGAAGACAACCTACTTTCCGGCTGTCTCTCAGCAGAGAGCAGGACATTCCCCAGCTAGGGATTTCCCAGAGGCATTAACGGATGAACCAATTACAATGGCGAAATTCACTGATGAAGTTGTGTTGCTGCTTTCCTTCAAGAATGAAACATTACAAGGGGGTGGAGGAAGAGTTTTCTCCCAGAAATGAGGCCAAGGGAGATTGTCCAGAGAACACGCAGATGGCAAAACCCACGTGCCTTTGTACTTTGTCCTTCCCAGTTTGCTCTGTGCTCATTCTTCCTCTGGCTCTGTTTTCCAGTTCCCCACAATTCTTACCTTCTTATATCCTCTAAGTATTTTATGATTCTTCCCCCAACCCAAGCCTTCTCCCTCTTCTGGATTTCTTCTCTTCCCAGCAAGGACTCAATATGACTGCTGTGTAGCACACTCTAGAGCGTGGTGCAGCTGAATGAATCCATTCACCTGAAGTTTATCACACTCTAAAAACACCAGCTTCCACAAAGTGAGGTGGAGAGTGGTATGAGCTCATGAAGTCTTCCATAGGTTACTGGTCCTAGCACACACGGCATTTATCACAAGAGCTATAGAACAAATTCTTATGCTGTCAAAGTAGCATCACATTTCATTCAGCCTCAAATCTAATAACCAGCAATGACTTTGAAAAATTGAAATTACAGTTGCTGCAACAGTGCAGATCCTGTGAAGAGGTAGGTCCTGTGACAGTGGAGGCACTGAAATAGCGCCGGTTCTGTGACAGTGAAGGTCCTTTGAAAGTGGAGGCACTGAGATCGTGGAGGTCAATCTACCTACAGGGGAGCTGCTGCACAATTGAAGGTTCTGCTACAGTGGAGGTCCTGCAAAATTGGAATTGCTGATACAGGGGTATTCCTGTCACTGTAGAGATCCTGTGGCAGTGAAGTTGCAGAATCATGGGAGATCTTGCTTCAGTTGATGTCCTGAAACACTTTAGTTGCTACGGGTGGTGCTACAACAGTGGAATTCCTGGGATAGTGGAGGTTATAGGACAGTGGGTGTCCTGAGACAGTTGTAGTGCTCCTACAGTGGAAGTCCTGCAATAGTAGTGTTGCTTGGACAGTCCAGTTCTTGGACAAAGGAGGTCCTGTGACACTTGAGATGCTGAGACTCTTGAGCTCCTGAACAGTAGAAGTGCTGTGATAGTTGAAGTGCTGAGACACTTGTGGTCCTGTAACAGTGGAGTTGACACACAGACAGTGGACTTCCTGAGGTAGTGGTGGTGCTTAAACAGTGGATGTCCTGTGACAGAGGAGGTCCTGCAATAGAGGAAGAACAATATATGCTGGCTGATGACCCAGAGCTTCCAGAAAATAGACCACCAACCAATATATATCAGAGGATAGCATTATTTGAAACCAATGGGATGGAAGGCCCTTGGTCCTGTGGAGATGTGATGCTCGAACGTAGGAGGAGGCTGGAGTGGTGGGTTTCGAAAAGTTGGGTGAGTTGAGGAGCAGCATCATAGTGGCACAATGGAGGGTGGAGGGAGAAGATGTAGGAGTGGGCATTTGTGGATTGGCACCTAGAACGTGGGACATCATTTGAGATGTTAAAAACAGTGGAAATGATAAGGTTTACATTGTCTGACCCAAACCTAAGGGATACTACATGAGGAACACAAAAACCTACAGGTGCTCACCAACAATCAGATAAAATTTGGCCTTTGGCGGTATACTCCAAAGAAACTATTCCAAGATCACTGTTTTTTGTTTTTTCAAACAAAGTTTAAAACTCTTAAGTGTACTCTCAAATCTGCCCTAATTTGCATAAATCGGTCAAAACTGTTGGCTTTGTAAACACTTCTATCTTGTCCCAATAGTCACATGCTGGTCATCCCAACAACATGATACTTGTCAAGGTGGGAGTCAATCAACATGGGATCCTTGTTCCAACTCGGCATGCAGACCCTCAGCTCACCTTCTCACACACACACACACACACACACACACACACACACACACACATACACACAGGAAAGAGAGAGACAGACAGACAGACAGACACACAGACACAGATTCACAAACACATGCACACACACACAGAGACACACACACCCATGAGAGAGTGATAGATCAAAAGTGAGGTAGAGAGAGAGAGACAGAGAGAGAGAGAGAGAGAGAGAGAGAGAGAGAGTTCTTATCATCTACTTTCTAATGCATATTGTGTGCTCTTTGAGTTGAGCACAGAGACTTGCACAAGTAAACCAGTCTTGTACATCGAGGAACATTTTCTGATCAGTATTTTCTCTTCTTCATGCAGTTCTTAAATTATCTTTAAGAGAGTGTAGGGCATTGACCTACCATGAAATCTTGGACGTAAAGGTACATTTTAATACAAAGCTTACATATCAGTTACAGATGACTCTAGTAGGAAGTACATTAAGTTCAGAATCATTCAATCAGAGACCCTAAATGTATATACCCCATTCTAACTGCCTTCACTTAACCTCATGTTTGGACCACTGTTCCCAGCTGGAGATTCCTGTTTATCTCCCAGAATAAAAGGGAGGATCCATGCTTAAGTGGAACAGGAGATTCAAGGTGGGACTGTTGGGTGACATTACAGTGAACACCAGGGACTGCCCCACAGAGGCGGGTAGTGGCCCTTTCTTTCCTCCTGGGGAATCATTTTCTACATTGTCCTGAGAAGGGAAGGATCCTCTCATTCTAGCAGATATTCTGGATGACACAAGGAATGTGAATAGATTATGAGATCACTTTTACACATTTCTTTCTGAGGCAGAGACCCTTGAGACCCTTGGCTCAGGAATAACAGTTCCAGATAGCAAGGTGAGGTCAGTGTTGGCCCTGTGTTCACCTATGAATAGTTATTTATGTTAATCACCAAATCTTTCAAACTTACAGCATGTGAGAGAAAAGTGTCCCAGGAATCTCAGCTAAAACTAATCAGTGAGTTTTTAAGAACAAGAACAAGTAGGAAATTTAAATTCATGTGATTGCTACAAATAAAGCAAGACACTGTCACTAGATCACCTTTGTGTAAGGGACCTGACGGCATACACAACTTAAGATGTGAAGTGCTCAGCTAGCAAGCTTCGTGGCATGAACCCAAGACACAGTTTCTCTGTGTCTCATCACCTCTGAAGCATGGTCCACAAACAATGGCAACAAACCTTCTCTTCCTCAGAGTTCAAAGTTTCCTTTACTGTTAGTGATAGTTTCACAGTTAACTAACCTCTACTGGATAGACAGCTTTGACTAACCTTCTCTGAGCTTCTCCCAACCATGTACAGATGGTACATCCCTCTGCACATGAGGCCTGTTCCTCTCAGGCCTGCTGGTCTCCTTCCCAGATTAGAAACTGGATACCTTTCAAGCCTACATTCTTAAGTCATCTATCAACTTTGGGTACATGATAAGCACAACATGACATTGGGTGCCAAATAACACTTTCCTACCTGACAATGAATATGGTCCAGGGGTACCAAACATGGAAACTGCTCAGGTAAGGTCAGGTAACCCCCATGCTATCTCCATGTGGAAATGAAGATTGACACACCTTCCCAAGCACACTTTCTCAGCTGTCTCAGCCCACACAGCAGTCCTTTGCTGAGCTTCCTTACTCCCAGTGACTGATGAGAGTACATGAGAAGATGCCTGAATTCTGGAAAGCCCTGGGCCCTATGACCCACAGTAGCAGCAGCTTCTGATCACAGGTGATTTCAGGAACTGAAAATGCCTAATATTCCTGTGTTGATTTGAATAAGCTCAGCCCAGGGAGTGGGACTATTTGCAGATGAGCCCTCATTGGATAGGTGTAGCCTTGATTGAGGAAGTGTGTCACTGTTGATGTGACCCTTATGTTTTTGTCCTAGCTGCATGAAAATCAGATTTCTAGTAGCGGCCTTCAGATGATGATGTAGAACACCCAGCTCCTCCTGTACCATGTCTGCCTAGATGCTGCATGTTCCCACCTTGATGATACTGAACCAAACTGCTGAAATTGTAAGCCAAACCCAAAGCAGTGTTCTTCTTATAAGATTTGCATTGGTCATGGTGTCTGTTAATAGCAGGAAAACCCTAAGTAAGTCACTTTCTACCACAGATTACGAGGTTAATTGAGTGATGTCATCACCTGAGGGGACATGGCCTCTTATTAAAGTTCTAATCTCCTAAGTAATTGCAGGCTCTCTTCTGTCCTAGGCATTGGCTATAATATTAAACTTCCCAGTGTCTTTTTCTCTGTAAACTATACATTTTGCATTTCTATTTGCCCCATTTGCTCTTTTTCATTGAAGTCCTATAACCTCAGTATAACAGAGGCCATACTGGGCTCTCTTCAAATTTTCATTGAAGAAATTTGTTTATTACTTTTTAATTTAGCCTCAGGTAGGTTTTTATGATGTGGGCAGAAGGAAGCCACATTTTTGTAAAAGCATCATACTAATTATCCCAGACCAGTTACAAATATTATTGCCTTCTGAATCCCCTTGTCATGGGCTTCCAAATTCTGGATAGGTCTTGGCACTCCTGACTCCCAAGCTCCTGCCAGTATACCCCATTAAACTCTTCTTAGAGCACTGGGCCACTTCTAGTTCAAAGTTCTGAATTCTTGCATATTTTCCAAAACAAGTAACAAGCACAAAGTGGCATGGTCTGGTATCACACAGCAAGAATCCGCTCTATTACATCACCTTCTGCATTAGTTACCTTTGTATTTCTGTGACAGAAATGCCATGAGCACAGCAAACTATAAAACATGTAGGCGATTAGTGATCCTATTTCACAGACCACCTGTTACCATAGGTTAAGTTCCATGACTACAGGGCACGGTGGAAGGAGCAGGAAGCAGAGGACTCACATCTGGAATCACAAGTACAAAGCAGAGAGTGCACAGGGAGTGGTGCAGAGCACTAAAACCTCAAAGCCCAGCCCCACTGGCATTCTTTCTCCAGCAAGGGCACACCTCCTGAATCTTCCCAAACAGGGTCAACAACTGGCAAAGGAGTACTCAAATGACAGAGACAGTGGAGGATAGCTCATGCAAAATGTCATGGTGATTCAGGAATTCGAATCAGTAACAGAGAGAACCTTCACCCTGGGTCAATGTGTGTTGCTGCAAAGCCAGTGAGCTGCTCTCCCTTCTCTTGAACATGAGATGTGGATTAAGTAAAAATGTAAACAAGCATCTCCATGGAAAATCAACAGCGCTGTTAATCTGGTAATACTTATAGGATGAGTCCAGAGGTGCTAGATACTGAAATCACAGAAGAAGCCAACACAAACTCAAACCCTTTAGTCTATAGGAATAAATATACGACAGAAGCCAAAATGGGTAACGATATGGAGCAAACACTCACTCACTCAGCAGATAAAATTACACCTAGCCCTTACTCACAGACCTACTTCATAAACAGTGTACATTCTGCTGGTACATACTCAACACAATCCTAAATGCTGCAATCAAACCAAATGGTTTCTTACTTTGTTGAGTATGACTTTAAAACACTAAAGTACTCTGAAGGAGGTGAATGGAATCTTCCCAGGGCCTGGGGAGGTCAGCTAAGGGAGTACAGAATAAGAAATCAACACAACCCAATTTCCCCACCAGCAAGAAGAAACTGGCCTGATGTCAGTTGCCAATTCCTAAGGCTTTAAGAGAAGCCTACAGACTGGAAGGACTGAGGTAGGTGAGGTTAAAATACAGTTCCACTGAATGCTGGAAAGTGATGTGTGTGTGTGCGTGTGTGTGCGTGCGTGCGTGTGTGTGTGTGTGTGTGTGTGTGTGTGTGTGTGTGTGTGTTCCATGCATGTGTTTCTGTGTGAGTGTGGTTGGGTTGTTGCTGTTGTGTGCTTAATTTGAGACAGAGTGTCACCACAATCTGAAGCTGTCCTAAAATTCACCCTGTACACAAGGGTGGTTTGGACAGTAAGGAGACCTTCTCTCTCCTGAAAGGTGGGATTAATGATGTGTAGCACAAGCTATGTGTGAATGTAAATTTTAAAATCTGAAGATTTTATAAACCTCCTTTTTCTTGCTTTAAAAATGCTGGTGATTATAGCAATACATGGTACACTGAGGACAGATCAGAATATACAGTGTGAGTTTTGAGATGGTTCAGAGGTGAAAGGAATAGCTGATGATCTGAGTTTAGTTCCAGAGGCACTGTTAATAATCAAACACAAATGTAGCTGACTTTTATCCTGTGTAAAAATCAGTCAGGGCATCCAGTCAGAGATTAAAGTATTTTTGGTGTTGTGATGCTACACAATCATAAGACTGATTCCTGTGGAACAGGCTAGTGAAGCAGACAGTAATCAACAGGACACGAGAAAACCTACAGAGCCGGAACTAGAGAGAAAGCTCAGGATTTCAGAGTACTGGCTGCCTTTGCAGAGGACCTTCACTTATTTTCAACACTTCCAAGTCAGCTCACAGGCATGTGCAACTCAAGATCTAGAATATCTTACCCTCTTTGGATTTTGTGGGCACTACATAATACACACAGTGCACATATACTCATGTACACACTTGTTGGATGACCATAATCCAACCACAGCAGGGACAGAGCTCGCCACCCTCAAGCTTGCCAATTTGAAGGAGGAAGCCTTCTTGTTAAAAGCACTGGAGAACAGCAGGCAAAAGGACACCTGACTCACACATTCCACCGGAGATCTTGAGATGGAAGCCACACATAACTCTGGCCTTCTCACTGAAGAGAGGTCATCTTTGGATTAGGAGCTTTCATCTGATCCTGTTTTCCTCTTGGATCCCATTACAGAAAAGCATTTGTGTTTGTCCAACTCTATACAGGTTCCCAACACCCTTGCTAGTCATGTCTGACAAATCCATATGGAAACCACTGTGTAACTGGAGTCCTAGTCTATAGCATCTCTCTCCTTCACGCTACCCTCCTTTTATAATGCAGATTTCATAGGAAATCATATTCTTTGTGTACTTACAAATCCCATGTTGTTTACATGTGGCTAATATTTCTTCCTCAGCATGCTTGCCTGGAGACAGGGCTGGATGCAGGTATTCTTTAGACAAGGCAAGATGCAGGTACCGTTGTAGCCATAGGACACCAGCATCAAAGCTGTAGTTCAGTGCATGCATGGCATGCATTCACAAAGAAGACTGGAGCCCCAAGGGCAGGTATATCCACAGGGTACTAGGGAGAGGGTCCTGATTGCTACTGTTGATGTTGCATTTCCTCTTTGTTCTGACTGTTTTAACTGGAATTGCCCCCTCAGAGCAAAATTCCTAAGATATCTGACAGCCACACACAGATGCACATGCAGGTAAAACACAAATGCATGTGAAATAAAAATAAATAATTTAAAACTGATGAGAGAGAGAGAGAGAGAGAGAGAGAGAGAGAGAGAGAGAGAGAGAGAGAGAGAATGGTGTTTATAAAAGAGAAACTTACCCTCAAAACCTGTTTACTGTCCTGAAACTTCTTTCTCATGGGCAGAGGAACATAGACATGAAATTCTTTCTCTCTATACTTCTCAGTGTGTGCTGGTGTACTCTAGATAACCGGTTATTTGGTGAAATGTTGAGGGGTTTAGAAAGATGAACATCATGTTGTAAGTCAATGGTCTTTAGTCCCTCGTGAGTTCCGTGATTTCAGCTGAGGTTCTCTTGCAATGGGTTCTGTATCCAGAGTTATAATCATGAGCTGTGGAACTTCATTTGTTACATGGATACAGGGGCCCCAGTATAGTCATCTGTTACTTCCCCAACCCATGAGCATGACCCAGGCCCAGTCACAAGTCAGAATTGGGTCCTCAGAGACGCCACTAGGAATGTATGTAGACAAAAGTAAGAAGTCTGGGGAGGGTAAGGAGGAAGAGTGTCAGGTTGAAGCCTGTTTCAAATTCAGAATAGCAGAGTATGTATTTCAGTTAATTGCTTTCATATTTCCCTGGTCGGTGCAATATTAGGACTTGTTAGATTAGATCTTTGAGCCAGAGAGCTAACACCACTGAAGCCAAAACTTTATACAGACAGGCTATCAGGAGTGTCACCCATGTTTACTCTCTCTGCTTCCAGAAGAGGTGCAGACAAATATTTCCTCACTCATGGTGAGTACACCACAAAGGAAACCAGTGCATGCTCCTTACACCCCTGAGGACTTCCCAGGGTAGGGGTCCCCAACACACTGGGATCTGACAGTGAAAGTGTCTGTGATTTGACCAGGGCACGAGGGACTACTTATATCACTTTTCCAGGGATGGCACTGCAGAGATCAGACAGTAGTTAAACTTGAAAGCTCATCACATTCAACTTCTCCCTGTGCTCCTAACACACCTGATCCCCACACCCTAAGAACTGGCAGCCCCTTTAAGCTGCTGCTGTACTTTCACACCCTGCCTCCCTGGACTCTGGACTCTTCCTCCTGATGCTCTGCTCCCAACTGCCTTGCACCCAGCATTTTACTCCTTTATTTTTATTTCTTGTTCCCAAATCCTGAATGTGTTCTGAGTGGGTCAGCTATGGGTAGGATCACGAAATATGTGACTACACACACGCACGCGCACACACGCACGCGCACACACACACACACACACACACACACACGTACCAATTTAAGACAAGGCAGACTGTTTATCTGCAGGGGATCCAATGCCGTCAAGAACTGGGACCCTGAAAAAAGAGCACTACACTTCAAAACAAAAATCCAAGGAAAATAAACAACTGGAGTGTCAGTGGAGGTTGTGTAAGAAGAGTGTCAGAAGAGCCTGTGAGAAGGTGAAGGGCACACTGAACACCCAGCCAAACTGGAAACGTCTGAACCTGAACTGTTCAGCATGCACCCTGCACTGTGGCATGCTGTGGGGGTGTCTGAGAAACCATATCTCATCACCTGAGTTTGCACGTATTTAGACCAAGTCTTTGGGTGTTGGAGGTGACTACTATATCTATAGATTGGTTAAAATTAATTTGGATGAATTCATCATGCATAAACAGTACAACAAAGTTGTCCAGACCCAACTGTTGGATGTATCATTAATGGATTATTCCTTAAATACTTCTGAGCACGAGGATGAAAAATTTAGGATTAATATATGTTCCACTAGTGGATGACTCATTAAATGTGCACCACACTGGAGGGGACCAACCATCAAAGGATAGCTACCGTTCTTTTAATCTTTTGCAACTGCAGTAGCCCATGCAAAGCAAACACTCACATGTGTCTCATCAGTCAATCAGTCTACAGGACAGAGATTACCTATGCCAATCTCAGGGACAGAACAGCATTTTCTGTTTCCAATTCAACTACCTTTTTTTCTTTAACCAGCAGCCAGGATCCAAAAAAAAATGATTCAAAACAGCATTTACCTGCCCACACTGAAACACCATTAATGAACAGAGAACAAGAAATGGTAGAAACAGTCTCAGCAAGGAGAAAGTCAACAGTCATGTTGTGAAGACTCCTTCACATACTGCAGAGACAAGACAAGTCAGCCTCAGCAAGGCCTGGCCGGCTACCCACACACACCCCATGGCTCTGAGCCCATCAGCTCCAGACCTGAGGACTACCAGGGATGCAAGCTTGATACTCGAGACTCTTTTATCTTTCGGTCAGTAAGGTGCCGTGGAAAGTACCTGGGAAGCAGGGTAGCAGGGTTGACAGAGAAAGTCATAGAAACATTTCAGCCTTAAAAATCAAAATCTCATCCCTTCAAAGCCAGGTGTGTGAGTGTGTGTGTGTGTGTGTGTGTGTGTGTGTGTGTGTGTGTGTGTGTGTGTAGGTGCTCATAAGACGTAGGTAGTCTTGGAAAATCAAGGAGAGGAAGGATTTATTGAGAAGCTGAGATGGTGGTCAATGAAGGGTGGATATTGGAAGGAAGCTAGAGCATGGTGGGATTTTAATAGCCAAAGAAGTGAAATTCGTATTTAATTCCCTTTGACAACTGGTCCAGGTGCAGTGTTCCTGGTGGTGGCTCAGTGCTCCAGCTGTGGATTCAGGGAACTCAGAACATCATACTGAAAATAATCTAGCAGACTACAGAGTCAAATTCCTGCTGGTGCTCCAGTCCCATCAGAGAATAAATTAAGTCCCTCCTCCTATGGATCCTCTCATTTTTGTCATTCTCTCCTGCAGGAGATTCAGTCCTTCCTCTGAGGGGGCTACTCATACCTGCAGGAGATTCAGACCCTCTTGAAGGGAATTCTGTCTCCAGATTGGGATGCAGACCCTCCTGTTAGAGAATTAACTCTCTAAATCTTCTCACAGAGTATGTGTGACTACATGGAGACAGCATTATCTGCACTTCTAAACTCGGATTGGTAAAGAGAACCTACGATATGAGTTTGAAAACCTCTGAGTTATATACTGAGTAATGAAAACCTACAAGTTATATACTGTTGATTTCTAAATGTATTCAGTTGATTATGAGTTATTCTGCAATATTTTGATGAAATTTACTTACTTCCTAGATTTCAAACAAAAATAGAAGCTATAGTTAAAAGTTTAGTGTGTGTTTGGCCAAATTATTTACAAAATATTTTTGGTTTTTATAAAAGTTGGTGTACGACATAAAAATTTTCCCCTATTTTGTTTTGTTTACTGCTAGGATATAGAAATGCTTTATTTCTGCTGACAGAGCTTATATTCATTGGTCTTGTATAACTCACTGTACAGTGCTAAACTTTAGCAGATTCCTTAGGGTCTCTGCCATTTATAACAGGATTCCATCTACAAGTCTACTGCCTTGTTCTTCCTTTCTGATGAGATGCCTTTTGTTCAGTTTTCCCCCGTAAATGACAGAGCTATACTGTGAGAACAATGATGGACAGCAGTGCCAGAAAGACCTGGGACACATTTACAAAGTCTGGTCCAATTAGAATGGGGCATGGTGAGATAGTTCTGTCAGGTTTGCTCTGACCCTATGAGTCTCTCTTCACTACCTTCACTTGGACAAGTTGTAACCCAATTAATATGGTGAAGGATGAAGTCCCTGACACTTAGTAGGTGACAATGCCTTCCACGTGATCCATTCAAGGAAACCTGAAAGGTGGGCTCTCTTGTAATGACATTGCTGTCTTTATGAAAGGGACCCTAAAGTCACAGACACTTGAAGGGTGCAGAGAGAGACCACAGGGCACCAAGAGGAACCAGCTACCTACAAACGGAGGAGAACTGGAGCCAACTCTTGGACCCCAGTCCTCCAAACGGAAGCCAACAGAAACCTCTGCTCAGTTCTGCCTGCAGCCCACAAACACTAGAGTGTGCATTCTTGGTGTGCTCCAGAGCCTGAAAGTCGCTGCTCTAACCCCAGCTCTGTCGTGGGGTGGATGGAAGTCTTGTCTATCTTGGGGTGGATGGAAGTCTATCTCTCAAGGTGAGGTAAAGTGGTCCTGAGTTAGGTGCCAAGGTCCAGTCCCAGGGGGAAGCTTCCCGATAGCTAAGCTTGAGCTTGAAGCAGGCAGAGCTGTGCTCTCCTTAAGGAATGTAGCACTAGCTGCCAGAATAGAGGTTTCTTCTTTCAATGTACACTTAGGCAAATTTGCAAAGATCCAAAATGCTGGCTGTGGTTCTCACCAGTTTCCTTGGAGTATGCCCACAGAGTTCCTTGTCTGCTCCTGGGAATCCAAGCCTTGTCCTCGAAGGGGCTGCTCATGCACTCATCTGACTCCTTTGGCCAGGAAGCACACCTGCTAAAAACTGAATTTTAAGAGGCAGATAAGATCAGAGAAAGGACTAAAAGAGCTCGAAGGGGCTCGAGACCCCATATGAACAACAATGCCAAGCAACCAGAGCTTCCAGGGACTAAGCCAATTCCCAAAGACTATACATGGACTGACCCTGGGCTCCAACCTCATAGGTAGCAATGAATAGCCTAGTAAGAGCACCAGTGGAAAGGGAAGCCCTTGGTCCTGCCAAGACTAAACCCCCCAGTGAATGTGATTGTTGTGGGGAGGGTGGTAATGGTGGAGGATGGGGAGGGGAACACCCATAGATAAGGGGAGTGGGAGGGCTTGGGGGGATGTTGGCTTGGAAACCGGGAAAGGGAATAACAATCGAAATGTAAATAAGAAATACTCAAGTTAATAAAAAAAAGACATAGAGACAGGAGGAACTGCATCCTGACCTTTTGTGTAGGAAGTTTGGCTTGGACTGATCAAGTATCAGAAGGACCATGAATTCCCTATGGCCAAATTAGCTAGGGCTAAGTTTATACCAAGAGAGCTCCTTGAAATACCTGATCTGCAGTTTGTGCTCCCTTCTACAAGCAACTACTCAATTGAATATAAGTGACTACATCCAGGTTACTTAGTTGGCTGCTAAGTGTAAATCTACTTTTACCTGTATTTAAACATACGGTTCATATCCCCATTAAATGGAAAAGCCCCAGTGGTATTAGTTTTAAAGGTGCTCACATAATAAGTTTTTGCCAAGAAATTTTCAGTAATTTATGTAGAAATCTATATGGAGAATGCAGTATAGTACAGTCAAATCACAGGCTTTATAATCCTATATTTAAAGTTTGATATGATTACAAATATTAAAGCAGGACTATTTTAAATAGTCTAATATATTTAATTTAGAATTAATCTGTTTTCCCATGCACCAATCAGCCATAATGTAGGTTAGCTTGTTTCCTAAGTCATGTGTTTTAAGAGGCGTATCAGTCTACCAGCTAAATTTGAATCACCTTTTACAGGATTGTATTATTTAGGTACCAGGAATATTAAGAAGATGAAAAGAATAGGAAAGTTAAAATGATTTAGTAAGCATTAAGATTTATGGATGCATAACAGCTTAAATATTGATGAGATATTTGTAAGAAAACTAGTAGGGGGAGCATAAGTAAAGGAATGATCCTATCAGTGCCTCTAAACCATAAAATGCATTCCTACAGTTATCTGAATTCCATTGACTACGGAAGTCAAGGTAAAACACACACACACACACACAAACAAAAGAGGCAGATCAGATCATCTTTCTGATTATGTTCACAACATAGACTTCTTTGTTTATTTGTCTGTTTTTGTTTTTTAATTTTTTATTAGATACATTTCTTTACTTACACTTCAAATGTCATTCCCCTTCCCGGTTTCCTGTTCATAAATCTTAGGTGGGGCTGCTGTAAGGTTCAGATTCTCTGCTTGGGAGCCATTACCACACATGATGTTTATATTTTTGTTCACTTTTATCAATCTATTTTTCTGCGGTGTGCTCTAAGAGGGCAACGAGTACGGTTACATAATTATTGGTATTAACAGCTGTACTCCCAAATCCTGCTCAGTATGGAGTCTGCTGATGTTCAGCATAAGGAGGTGCCAAGTCAGGGAAACTTCATGTGCTGATGCAGCAAATGAGAGTCCAGAGAAGCCCCAAGCGGGAGATGGAGGAAGGAGCCATAAGGACAGTTGGGAGAAAACGGGTCAACTTCCCTAAGATTCGGAAAAGAAGCAGTTGGTCTCCATCCCGAGGGAACTCAAGCTAAGACTCACAAAATAGTGCTACTAAGCCAACCCAAATTCTCTTATTTTCCCCACATCCCTGAGAGCAGAAAGGAGTGGTTTCAAACTCCATGGGCTCCCCTCATACTCACTGGAATTGGATGGTGAAACTGCCATAACCTCTGTTCTGAAAAATCCCCTCAGGATCTAATGAAGGGCGTGGCTAAGTCCGAGAGAGGAGGGCCGGGTATTGTTCATTGGCCCCTCATGCGTGCGCATGAGCTCTATGCCCATACACTGAAGTTTTCCAGGCTACCTTTCAATATCCTTCGCATTTACAGTGCTTGTAAAATACAAATCAATTTACTGTGGCATTGAATACCCATCTCACCTAGAGGCATCACTTTCCCAGCCCACTGGCGATCCTGCGCCCTGAGACTTGTAATGGAGGAGGCCCTTCCCCTTCCACTCTACCATCTCAGGAGAGTCTACCACACAGACAATGTCTTATAGGGTCCTTCAATCAGGCCCCGCAGGTTCTGTGTTCATTTCTCACACTTTAACATTTATCCACACCTGTGGTCTGCTGATGTCTCCTGATCCCCCATCCTGTTCTGTATGTGACTGCCTGGGATCACAGGGCGAGTAGGGGCAGTACTATCTACATACTGTTTAAAGCGTTTAGGCAATCTCAAGACTGGCACTTACCTCCCAGCGCTGTGAGTGAACAGGTTGAAAAAAATTCTTATACAAACACAATCACCTGACACTTTAGGAGATGAAAATTTCTTCTGCCAAGTCAATCAACCACCCTATTCTGCTTAATTGTATAATAAATTCATGAGTATAACTGTTTCTGAAATCACTTTATTACCTGGGAATGGGCAAAGGAAGACTCATGTAGGATTTGGCAGAAAATGAAGTGGTACAGAGACCAGGGGCCACAGTAGGCCTGAGCCACAAATCCCACACAGGACAGGGAGCACAAGAAGACATGGTCCTGGGTCAGCACCAAATCTAGTTTCTAAGGGATGTCTCTACAGATTAAAAAAAATAAATTAAAATATAGAAATACAAACACTAATTCCAACATATAAGTTCTGTTCTTCCAAAAAAGTTCCCCACAAGCTTTTTAAACCCTCAAACATGCTTCCCCTTTCTTAAAGTTCCTTTGCATTATTTATAGGACACTGCTGAGTGTCATAGGCTACAGGTAACAGTACTCAAAGTCATTCCCTGTTCATCTGAACTTTACATCCTTTGACCAGCAACTTCCCAACTCCATCATTACATTTCACCCAAACCCTGAGATTTGGACACTGTCCTGCTCCCCGTGCTAAAGCACAGTAGTCATGAGGGTGAGGGGACACAACATCCCACTGACCCTTCAGCCTGTTGGAACGGTTCAGTGTATCCTGTGCCATGATAATAAAACATACCTTCCTTCCATCAGTACTGAGCAGCCACTTACATTTGAAACGTGAATGACCAGAAGACCTTTAAGGCAATGGGCTTATCAGTGTGTAGCTTGGGGAGTCCAGGCCTTAGGAAAACATTTCCCAACAGTAGTGTATGCTATTCAATGTGCTCTTGCAACACTTATTCACATCTGACCTCACTGTCCAGGGATGGCCAAGTCTACTTCACTACAGGTCTCACAAACACACATGCAGTGTTTTCAGATGCTTGCAGGTTCTTGAGTGCATCTGTCTTCCCATGCACTAGGGACAGCAGGTACCTGCTCTTCTTTGGGAGGTATCAAAGGCTTCTTTTTATGCTATCAAAGGCTCCCTATGTGCTGCAGACACAAGGAGAATGCACTTCCTGGGCAAGACAAGTGTGCAAATCCTTCATCAGCTCTCTGGGACATTCTATTCTCTTACAGAGGAAAAAACAAAGACATGCTTTCAAGTAGGAAACTTGATAAACGTAAAAAATACTAATGGTTGTATTTCAACAATTGATCGTACAGCTCTTATTAAAAAGAATTTTTGGGTTTCAAATGCTTCCGTTTTATTTAAAATTGTGATTATTTCCCTGATGCACAGATTTCTATGGAACAGAAAGTTCTTCTGAAACCATATTAGAGATTCTGAAAAAGAAAATGTGTTGAAATCATAAAGTCACCTTTCACACAAAATAAGCAAACAGGCCTTTCTCCCATAGCTCAACTGATGAGTGAGGATGCAAAATTCAGGAATTAAAATTAAATAAAATTGGTACGCTGAGAAAGAGATGCAGACTCAACTGACACAAGTGTTCTTATAGCACTTAAGTCACAGGGGGCACAGCAACACGCTTCTTCCTTTCCTGACAGAGTTTATAAATCTCTTTACTAAATTTACAACTTCTGAGATAGCTGTGTTTGACAGCCACCCATGAGCTCCCATTTATCTCGGACGTCTTTGCTCCTGCTTGCAAGAATGCTGTATAATGCTGTGAGAGCTCTACAGCCTTTGGAACCACTGAAGTATTAGTTAACTCTAATAGAACTGTCACCTTTGCTTTCCACTAATGATTAGTATTCTGGTGATTTGAATTGATAAAAATAAAATCCCTAGCATCAAATCTGAAACCTTTCTCTAGAATTTTGGAAATTAAATTATGAATTAGATATTCAATCTCAAACATTTACATTGGATCAGGAGGCTCACATTTTAGATGAATGATGTGTTGTGCGCCTTACATTAACAACTCCTTGCAGCCAACTCATGCAACTTAAAGAACGTACAGGCAACATTTCACCTGCCCTAAGAGACCTGTCTCCTGCATACAGGGTCCCCAATGACACAGGAATGCCCTAGGCTGAGAGGCCTGTCTCCTGCAGACAAGAGCAATTCTCAAATTCATCTAGAATGACAAAAAACACAGGATAGGGAAAATATTCTCAACAATAAAAGAAATTCTGGGAGAATCAGCATTCCAGAGACACAGTAGTGCTCTGAAATTTTCGGCGATCACTGTCTGGTAGGAAAATGGAGGTTTTAGAAAGAACAAAAAGATAATGTCTAGGCCTACTGCCCTTGGAATGACAATGGAAAAGGTAGGGTAGAGGAAACACCCTGTCATCTTTAAAGCCCTTCATTCTGCCTTCTGGGTCCAAGAGTGCCAATGCTAACAAGAATGGGTAACTTCACCTTTGTCAGATCTCTAAGAACTAGGCAGGATTTTTCTTGGTAAAGTAAGACAAAATTTCTTGGATGTGGAACATCTCTCAATTGCAACCATTTCAGAAAAAGAAATTAAACATCACTTAGAAGGACATTTGTTCCTTCCTCTTCAGGCCCACCCCACAAATCGACTGCCAAGGTGAGACCTGCTTGAGTACAGGTGACCTCTCTCTTCTCACTTAGTGTTCAGTTCATTCTCAAGCTCTATTACTTTACGAGAAGCTTCCACTTTGTCAGACATATCATGACTTTTTGAGAAGTTGTGTGGACGCTCTTTAAACATCAGGTTTTCATGATCTCCAGAACTGCCAGATAAGTGTGCATCTTGGCTGGACAAGAGGAGAACACAAAAGATTATGCATAAAAATACAACTAACTAGTCTAACTAAATTTTCATCTAAATTTTAATGTTTCAGTGGGAGCTGTTCATTTTTGCACATTATTTCAGTTATTTTATGTATTGTGGCTGAAACAAACTATACCTACTCTACGGTCTGAGCAGAACTTTAAAATCCAATCTTTGCTCATCAACTACATGTCAGTTCAAAGAAAAGGGCAGGATTTGTGGCATAACCCTATAACCAACCTTGCCAAAAAGGTATGAGTACAACTTAAAATATATCAAAAGAGTAATAAACCAATAAAGAATTCCATGCAGAAAAGGGGCAAAATAAACTCTTGACTGTGACTTTCAAAAATAAATATGTGCAGTACTGATGGCTCAGTGATCAACTGAAGATTACATAAATGCTAGGAAGAACAGGCAGCCAGCTTAGCCATTGAGAGACTCTCTTTCATTGAGCAAGGGAGAGTAATTAGAGGATAATTTCTGTCAACATCAGGGCAAGCCTCCACACGCACCTATATACACAGATGTATATGGTGGTACAACATACCCACACTTATAAGGAAGAAAGAAAATAACAAACCAAGGGTGCTCAATTTCATTAAGCATCAGAATTTAAATGTTTTGGCCATGTAAACAAGCTTAACTATGGGGGTAGTTTAAAAGTACACCATTTCCACAAACTTTCCCCCATATAATATTGAGAACCAGAACAACCCTGATTACTGTAATTCAGTGTTACAAGGGCAGAGGACATATAAACTGAATATATATATATATATATATATATATATATATATATGTTTATATATATTTGTTCATACACATTTATACTTACGTAAATATGTAACCATATACAACTAACAGCCAATACCAAACAAAATGTAGAGAAACTTGAAGCAATCCCAATAAAATCAGGAACAAGGCAAGCCTGCCCACTCTGCCCCTATCTATACAATATATTACGAGAATTTATAGACAGAGCAATTAGATAACAAAAAGAGAGCAAAGGGATAGAAATTGGGAAGGAGGAAGTTAAGATATCACTATTTGTGGATGAAATGATAGTATAAACATGTGACCAGAAAAAACTGTACCAGAACTCCTCCAGCTGATAAACAACTTAAGCAAAGTAGCTGGATAGAAAATTCACTCTACCAAATCAGCAGTATTCCCCTACTCAAAGAAATAATGGGCTGAGAAAAATTAGGGAAACAGCACCCTTCACATTAGACAGATATACTATAAAATACGTCAGCGTGACTCTAACCAAGCAAGTGAAAGATCTGTACAACAGGGACAAGTCTCTGATGAAAGAAATTGGAGAAGACCGCAGAAGATGGAAAGATCTCCCATGCTCTTGGATCAGCAGGATAAACATAGTAAAATGGCCATCTTACCAAAGGCAGTCTATAGATTCAATGCAATCCCCATCAAAATTCCAACTCAATTCATCATAGAATTAGAGCAATTCTCAAATTCATCTAGAATGACAGAAAACACAGGATAGGGAAAATATTCTCAACCATAAAAGAAATCTGGGAGAATCAGCATGCCTGACTTCAACCTGTACTACAGAGAAATAATTTTAAAAAACGCAGTTATTTATACAGGGACAGGAAGGTAGATCAAGGTAATACAATGTACAACCCAGAAAATAACCCTACACACAGATGGGCAATTAATCTGTGACAAAGAAGCCAAATCCATCCAGCATAACAAAACAGCATTTTCAACCAAAGGTGTTGGTTGAACTGTCGGTGAGCATGAAAAGAGTGCAAATTTACCTATTCTCCACTCCTTGTACAATGTTCAATTCCAAGTTGATGAAGAACCTCCATACAAAACCAGATACGCTGAATATACCATGGGGAAGAGACTCAAACACATTGGCACAGGGGAAATTTCTTGATTAGAATGCCAATGGCTTATGTTCTAAAATCACCATTCGACAAATGGGACCTCATAAAATTGAAAAGTATCTGTAAGGCAAAGGTCTTAGTCATTAGGAGAAAATGGCAATCCTGAGATTGGAAAAAGGTCTCTATTGATCCTACATTTGATAGAGAGCTAATATAAAAAATAGACAAAAATTCAGAAGTTAGTCTCCAAAAATCCAAAAACAATATTTTTCAAATGGTGTACAGAGCTAAACAAAGAATTCTCAACTAAGGAGCCTTGAAAGGATGAGAGGCACTTAAAAAGTGTTCAACATCCTTCCTCATCAGGGATGTGTAAGTCAAAATGACCCTCACAATCCACAGCACACCAATGACTAAGATCAAAACCACAGGCGACAGGAGATGCTGGCAAAGATGTGGAGAAAGAGCAACACTCCTCTACTGCTGGTAGAACTACAAGCTGGTAAAATCACTTTAGAAATCAATGCAGTGCTTCCTCGGAAAATTAAAAATAGTTCTACATGAACAACTAGCTATAACACTACTAGACATAAATCCTCAAAGATGCTCCAACATATAACACATGGAGGGAACCATGGCTCCAGATACATGGCTTTCACTGACATCAATGGGAGAGGAGGCCCCTGGTCCTGTGGAGGTTTGATGTGCCAGCATAGGGGGATGTTAGAGTGGTCAGGCGGGAGTAGGGGAGAGAGTGGAGGAGCTCCCTCATAGACGCCAAGCTGAGGGGCATGGGGAGGATGGAATGGGTGATTGCGGAGGGGCAACAAGGAAGGGGGATATCATTTGAAATTAAATGAATAAATTGATTAATTTAAAAAAATCTTATTATCATCTCAGTAGATTCTGAAAAGGCCTTTGGCAAAACGTGACAGTCCATCATGTGAACCTTACAGAGAGAGAAGGATACAGAAGAATACATGAACACAAAGTAATATACAGCATTCCACTAGCCAACATCAAACTAAATAGAGAGAAACTTAAAATAATTCCCATAAACTCTGGGGCAGGGCATGGCTGGCCACCCTCCCCCTAACATTTCAATATAGTTCTTGAAGTTCAGGCTAGAGCAATAAGAAAACTAAATGTGAAAAACGAGATATGCATTGGAAGGGAAGAAGATATCATATTGGCATTTGTGATGATATCATAGTATGTACAAGAGCCCCCAAAAATTCTATCACAGAACTCCTACATTTGATAAATACCTTCAGTAAAGTGGGTGGATACAACATTAACTAAAAAAAATCAGTGCCATTCTTTTAAACAAACAATGAAGGGGCTGACAAATAAATTAGGGAAACATTGCTCTTTACAATAGCAACAAATAATATAAATGTCTTAGTGTAACTCTAAGAAAGTGAAAGATCTGTATGACAAAAATTTTAAATCTCTGAAAATAGCATTTGAAAGATATCAGAAAGTGAATGCAATACCCATTAAAATACCAAAACAAGTCTTTACAGACCTTAACGTGAAATTCTCAACTTCAAGTGAAAGATTTAATAAACCCAGGATAGCTAAAACATTCCCGAACAATAACAGAATTTCGGGAGGAATCACCATCTCTCATTTACTGCTGTCCTACAGAACTATAGCAATAAAACTACAGTATTGGTATAGGAACAGGCAGGCTGATCAATAAAATGAAATCCAAGACCCTGAAATAAACCCACACAAGTATGGATGCTTATTGTCAATAAAGTGGGCAAAATCATATGACAAAAAATAAGAAAGCATCTTGAACAGGTGGTGCTGGTTTAATTGGATATAGGCATAGGGAAGAATGCAATGAGCCTTATCTATAAACCTGTGCAAAACACATGTCCAAGTGGATCAAAGACCTCAAAATAAAACTTTATACATCAAATCTGATACAAGAAAAAGTGAGAAATAGGCTTGAGCACATTGGTACAGGAGACAACTTCCTGAGCAGAACACCAATGGCGCTCAGATATTGAGATCAACAATTAATAAATGAAACTTGATGAAACTGAAAAGCTTCTGTAAGTAAAACAAAACACTTAATAGAAATGTCTGCATACAGGTTGGAAGAGGATCTTCACCAACCCTATAGTGCACAAAAGGCTAATATTAAAATTACATAAATAACAATTGAAACTACAAGAGACCAAATATCCTAACCTAATAATGTGGTGCAGAGATAAATTCATCAGCAGAACTTTGAATGGCCAAGAGCCCCTTAAAGAACTGGTCACCATCCTTGGTCATCAGGTATATCCAAATCAAAAGCACCCTGGGATTCCAACTTATGTGCATCAGTATGGATAAAATAAAAATCTAAAGTGACATCCAGCACATGCTGATGAGGATGTGGAATAGTGGGAACACTCCTCCATTGCTGCTTGGATTGAAAAATTGTACATCCATTTTCGAAATCATATTGGCAGTTTCTCAGAAAACTGGGAATCAGTTTTCATCTGGACTTAGCAAAACAACCCTGGGACATATAATCAAATGGTGACCCACCATCCCACAAGGACGCTTGATGAACTATGTTAATAGTGGTTTTATCTGTAATGTCCAAGAACTGAAAACAACCTGTATGTCCCCCTATTGAAGAATGGATACAGGAAATATTGTATATCTACACAATGGAATACTCGTCAGCAATTAAGAATAAATACATTATGAATTTTGTAGGCAAATGGATGAACTTGAGAATGTTATCCTGAGTGAGGTAACCCAGAACCACAGAAAAATGTATGTCATATAAGTGGACATTAACCATAAAGTGCAGGATAACAGGTTGATAGGCATGAAGGAAGAAGGAGGGCCTGAGTGATGAGATGTGGATCTCACAAGAAGGAGAAACAAAATAGTCTAAGAAGGATGAAATGATGGAACAGGGTAAGAGAAGAGGCAGGAAAGGAGATGGAAATGCTGGTCAGGTCTAGGGAGAGGGGTTTGGAAGAGGGCTAGGAGTGAGATTACAAATTGTCTGGGCAGGAGTGTCCAGGGATCTCTGGTGACTTGCTGGATGCCTGGTAAGGGAGAGGATGGGGGAGTCTATGGGGGTGACTCTAGCTTAGATTCCTACTGGAGCAGAAGATGGAAATGGCCACCTCCTGTAGCAAGAAAGAACTTCTAGAAGAGGAAGAGGACATCAATGCACTCACAACACCTTCAACTCAAAATCTGTTTTGCCAATTAGTGTGCAGAGATAAAGGTAAAGCAGATATTGAGGGACCAACCAATCAATGACTGCCCCAAAGTGAGATCCATCTCATGTGACAGAGACAACCTCTGACAGTACTTACGTTACTCTGATTTACTTGCAGACAGAAAAGTAGCACACCTGTCTCTGGAGAGACTTCACTCAGCAGCTGAAGGCCACAGTCAGTCCTCAGATGGAGCTTGGGAAGTCTTGTGGAAGAGTGGGGGAGAGTGGTGAGCAGACTAGAGGGGTTAAAAACACTACAAGAAGTCCCCTATAGTCAGATACCTTGGACCATGGAGTATGCTAGAGCCTGTGCAACCAACCCCAGGGCCAGGTGTAGCTATCTGCAGTTGGTCTCCATGTGGGTCATCTGACAAGTAGATCCAGGACTGTCTCAGTCTCTCTTGCCTGCCATGGGAACCCTTCCCCATACCTGGGCAGCCTGATTGTAAATCTGTGGGACAGGGGGTGCCTCATACTGTTGGGAGTAGATGCCCCAGGGCAGGGTGGTACCTAGGGAGTCTGCCCTTCTACAAAGAGAAGGGAGAGCATTATGATGAGAAGGATTTGTAAGGTGGCACTGGGAAAGGAGGAGGGAGAGTGGCTGGGATCAGGATGTAACCTAAATAAAGAATACAGTACTGGAATTAAGAAAGTTAGACTGGAAATTGGAAAGATTGCTCAGTGTTAAGAGAACTGATTGCTCTTCCAGAAGTCCTGAGTTTAAATGCCTGCAACCACATTGTGGCTCACAAATATCTCTGATGAGATTTGATGCCCTCTCTGGTATTTCTAAAGACAGCGACATTGTATATATGTATACAGACACACACCCACACACACACACACACACACACACACACACACACACACATATATATCAAATGAATAAATGAATAAACATACAAACGTAGGAATTACCTGGTCTTAGATTCAGAGCAGGGAATAAAGTGTAATGAGATTATATTCAAACCCATGTCATGTACTGCCTGGATCTTTCAGATCTGCAGGAACCATCACAAGGAAGAACAAGAGAGGCTGGAAAGGGGGTCTGATCCCTGCAGCTCCTCAGTGTCCACTCGCACAGCACTTGCCCTTGGGAGATGATGTCATTCATTCTTCCCGATGTTGCATCAATCAAAATTACATGCTCTGTGGATGAACCTGTAAAAGAGGACAGTTGCTTTTGGGCCAATATGGGGGCTCCTTGCCTCTCAGCAAGCTCACTGCTGCCTTTTGAGGTCTCTGGATGGTGAGCAAAATGAAGACACACAGAGTAGCCTCAAGTTGAGTCAGCCAGGCCCAGGGGGCTCAGTGGTGTCTTTCAGATTCCCAGGCCCTCCCTGAGATTGAACACTCTACACAGTGTAAGAGGATTAGGGGATAACCAGGAAATGCAGTTGCTCAGGTGTCTGGCTCTGTAGGAGGGAAATAAATCACAGTGGGAAGCTTCAGGACAGTCAGGTGACCTGAGCCCTCCACAGAGTCTAAGTCCAGACTCACAGACATTCAATGTCTACAAGTCTCCTAAACACAGGCCTTGACTGACCTGCAGTCCAGAGTATGTTATTATACAGTGTCGCTTAGAGAGAGGACATACTTTCCAATTAGGCTTTTTCTGTGTCACACTGAGACTGGGTTTATGGTACAGCTGATGCAGATGGGGACTGGCCACAAGTGGCAGTCTATCGCAGATCATGAAATAAATAAATAAATAAATAAATAAATAAATAAATAAATAAATAAATAAATAAATAAATATCCACTTATCTCACTGCCTGCAATCCTCATTGTCACCACAAGGGAGCGCTGTTTTGACCTTCTCAGAAATAAAAGCTGACTTCCCTCAGGGAAATGGATGGATGGATGGATGGATGGATGGATGGATGGATGGATGGATGGATGGATGGATGGATGGATGGATGGATGGATAGGTGGGTGGATGGATGGACAGACAGAGAAGTGATTTGACTTAATCAGTTTCTTCCAGTCCTACTTTTCAGGTTGAAAACACACTGAACATGTCTGCTGCAATTGCTTGTTCTTCATTTCTGCTTTCTTTGGCTGTTCATTCAAGGCATCTCCCTTAGAATCTGCTCATCTCAATAAAGGTCCATCTGTGGAATGTATAGCTTCTCAGTTAGGAGCTAAGGGATTCTTGGAAGGAGTTCCCAAAATCCCCTCTGGGGCAGATGCCAGTGTTCTCTACTTCAGACAGCAGCTGCATGAAGCAAACACACACCTGTCTGAACATTCCAGCTTCGGTGCACGTCACAGTGCACCTGCCCCAGGGTCCCTGCCAGTTGCACATGCCACAGGGCCACAACTACAAGATCCCTTCCCCAGGACTCATGCCCCCTTGCATCTCCCCCAGGATTCCTGCTCTGTTGTAACTGAACCAGGGTCCCTGCCCGGTTGTTCCTGGCTCACGTTTCCTACTCAGTTTTACCTGCCCCAACGACCCTGTCCCTCTGCAGCAGCCTCAGGGATCCTGTCCCATAGTGCCCACCATGCTGCACCTTCCTGAGAGTACCTACTAACTGTTCCTAGGTGGCATTTTTCAAAATCTAATTCAAAGATCTTGCCAGTCAGAACCCATTGTCTTTGGTAACACCAAGTAGATATTTGCAGGGCTTCCTCACCTACACTTAATCAATCCCTTCTCTCAGTTGTCCATGTGGAAGCAAAGAAACTAGCAGCAGAACATGGATTATTCATCCAGGATATCAGCAGCCCTAGAATTCTCATGAGATGGGCTGCTTTGACTGTGATACAGGGGTGGCAGGGAGGCTTTGACACTGAACAAGCCCAGAGTGCTGCCTCTGCTCACATTGTGCCAGCACCTTAGCCTAACTCTAGATGTCCTAAACTCTGAGAGAGGGAAGGAGATCTTCCTACATAGAAGATGTTCTCTGAATCTGTGCTGGCCAAGGTCAAGCCAGAGTGTTTGAACATTCCAGTTCCAGCCCCTGAGGGTTCTCTGCATGCCTGGTGTTTTGTTGTGCTTTATGTCTGGCAAGGTGAAGATGTGGCCCATACTAGGAATATCTTTGAAGACAACTGCCCTGGGTTCCCATGCTAAAATTCAATTAGGGACTGACAGGGACCTAAATAACAACAAGTCAGTGCCAAGACCATGAGTTCCAAAATCAAGAGCAAATGGGGCCTTGATGGTATCCTGTGCTGATCTGACAGGAGTCAGCACACACAATTCTCCTGCACATCCAATGCCCCTTGGAAAAATCCTCTGTCAAGGGTAAGTGATGCCTCATGAGAATGAACTGTCAGCGTAGGACAAGACACTTGGGACTACTGTCCTGAACTCACCAGTCTCAGATGAATGGGCTTTGAAAAGTTTTCAGGACACAGAATAGGGGTATGTAAGCAAGTGCAGGTAATCCTTGGGAAACACATAGTTCCTGAGGAGGTTCTGAGATATGTTGGATCCACTCCTGGAAAAGGCAGCATTGTGTTCAGGGGGGTAAGAAAGCAGGAGCCTGCTGATGTTTTCACAGTAATGCATGGAAACAGTAACAATGCCCTTAGGAGCAGGATGTCCTAACACTCTCAGATCAAGCAGACAGCCTAGAGCCTATTAGGCCCATATCCCAAGAGAATACCGGTCATGTGTGAAGCTTCTATAGCCAGGAAGCTGGAGCAGGGAACATTGACATTGTCTCAGTTAGGGGTTTACTGCTGAGAACAGACACAACATGACCAATGCAGCTCTTATGAGGACAACATTAATGGACACAGGATTGCAGGTTCAGAGACTCAGTCCAGTATCATCAAGCTGGGAGCATGGCAGCATCCAGGCAGTCATGGTGCCAGAGTAAGTGAGAGGTCTACATACTCATCTGAAGGCTGCTTGGGGAAGACTGGCTTGCATGTGGATAGGAAAAGTGTTTTAAAGCCCATGCCCACAGTGACACACCTACTTTAACAAGACCACGCCTCCTAATATTGCCACTCCCTGAGCTAAGCATATACAAACCATCATAGACATCTTGCAGGAGGGTGGTACTGTTCTATCAGAGAGAAGCCTCTGCTCCCGTTAATATACTGAGGTCAACGCTGGATAGGGCTCAGAGCCCTCCACACATCCTGGGACTCAGGGAGGCATCCTATGAAAGAGCTTTTTCCTAGAAGGACACATGGGTGTAGGCCTCCCTTCCAGCCAGGCTGTAGGGAGTCTCCAATGCTAAACTCTGTCTTTTTGCAGAAGTGAAACAATGAAAATTCACCCTTCACATTACAGTGAATAGCAAAAATGGTGAAAGGTATAAAAAAGAACCAATTAGTACCTGATCATGAGGATTGGTTTTATATGAAATGTGGGTGGGTGCATGCAGTATCCTCCTCCATGTACCCACATGTTCAGTAACTACCCTGTTCGATGCAGCTTTACACATAACCATCTGGAATCCATTCACTGAGTGACTCCATCCCTGGACTGGAAGCTACAGGTTGGACTTTTGTATCCAGGTCTCCCAGCGCAGGGACAGGGATGCATGGATAAAGTGGAGAGAAGCAGACTGGAATGGTGCAGAGGTTATCCTGCCAACAACCCCAAGCCCCCAGCTGCATGACAATGTAGAACAGCGAGCAGTTTCCCAGCCAGCCTCACTCCCCATAGACAGACTTCTTCCAGTCCCTCCTTATGCCAAGGAAAGAAAAGCAAAAAAAGTAGGGGCAGGGAAAGAAAAATTGCTCTACTCCCAGGAGCCAAGGACAAGCCCCCTCCCATCCTCTGATCTGACCCCATAACCAGCCACAGCCAAGTCCTGGGCTCATCTCTAGAGGCACATGGACCCAGGCAGATGAGCCCTTGAATCACAATCGGCTCCTCAAAAGCATCCTATGGGTGTCAGTCCTAAGTCCATGAATCGGAGGTGCTCTGCACAGCTATTCAGAGAAGCCTTCTCTTGATCTCTGTGAAGATCTCTCTGTTGGATGTCAGAGGAGAGTGTCCATCCAGCATCAGTCCTGGGACTGTGGCCCTCTAATGTGTTAGCCCATGTGAACCTCCCCACAGAGCCCCACCTGTCCTTGTGCAACTCCTCCTTGATCGCTTTTATAGGAAGATATTTAGAGTCCCTTGCAGGAGGCAGGGAAAATGGCACACAGCTGAGGGTGGTAGACAAACCTGGGAACACATCAAATATTGAGTTGATGTGAGGCTCCCTAAGCCATGCTTGGGCAGGTCTGTGCCAGCGATTCCATAAGACCCTTTGATTCTCCCCATGTACACAGCAGGAACCAATTGCCAGTCCTACCCTCTGCCCAGAGCAAAGGGAGATTGGAACTTGGATTCTAACCCTGGCCATTCCTATAATACCTGACCTTGTAACCCTTGCTCCCTTTGGGGCTCAACAGTCCCCCTCAAATGTAGACAACAATGTCTAGATGGCGTTCACAGCTTTTCTTGCCTGAAACTGTGCTTTGTTTGATACTACAAACCAGGAAGTAGGGACTTAAACTTGAGATCACTGACTCAGGCTAGGGAGGACTCCAGGGCACCTGAGCTCAGCTGCAAAGGCAGAAGCTGAACCACAGTGAACAGAGGTGGCACATTTTGCTGTTTCTTTCCTTTTCTGCTCTCAGGCCTTTCAGTGAACTCTACAGATGAGGATCTTTCCTCCCAGGCTTAGTGTCTGCAGCCATGAGAGTCCTCTACAGGGGACTCCAAACCCCAGAAGAGTCTTCAGAAGGAAAGCGCTACACACTGCACTGCCCCCAGCACTCTGAGAAACAGAGACCCTTTCTGGGCTTGGGCCAGTCAGTGCTCAATAGTTAGCTTCTGGCTGCACTGGCTGCTCACAAATAACACAGCAGACTGGGTCCTGTGACCTGGCTGTCACAGACTGTGATTGAGAATTCATTTCAACTGTGTCAGCATAGCCACTCTGTTCCTTCTGGTCCCAGGTTGCACAGAGCTCCTTGTCCTCATACATGCCTGTTCCATCACTGGACCTTAACATTTAAAGTGAGCCCTACACTCAGGATGGACATGGTTTTCTATACATCATGCCAACCTCTGTGTGATAGGAAGTGTCTGCCTGTATTAGCATACCCCCTTATGTGCCTAGGTGTCCATGCATACCACTACCCCCTGTCCTGTCAGAGGCCATCCTCTGACAGGTCCTCACGCCTGCATGTCAGACCACCTGTCTTCAAGCCCCAACCCATCCCCACTCCACAGATGCTGAGCTTATGGGCTTTGCTGATGCACCCAACATTCGTGGGGGTTTTGAGGGATTGAAACTGAATTCCTTACCCTTGGGAGGCAAGTGCTCTGCCTATCCCTGCATCTTTGTCTCAGGTGTTTGATGATAACCTAGAGCCTTTCCTAGGATTTATGAAATCAGTGTCATCTTGATCGGTCAGTTTAGAAACACAGCTTTGTTTTTTTTTATTTTTTTTAACAGTGTACCATCAGTTTGAGGCTAATCATTCAGAATTCAATGAAAAAGTGACACCCTGAGTGTAGACATGACGACTTTGAAGCAGGAGGCATAGAAAACATTCAAAACAGAGAACTGAGGAGAGGTAAAAATCTTACAGGCTTTGATTTCTAAAAGCCTTAAATCTCTCCATAGCCCACAGAAGCCAGAGCCTTGAAGCCCTTCCCAACCATGTCATGACAGGTCCTATTGTGACCTCATGAGGAGCGACTGTGAGGCGTCCCAGCCAACAGATGTTAAGCTGTTGCCAGGCCTGGATTTCTTTGAGTGCTTTGAGAGGAGGTGTGGAGTGGAGCCCTCTGCGACTTGTTTGTATCTTGTGAGCTGTGTGTGGTTGTATTGGATTGTGTGTGTGTGTGTTTGTGTGTGCACGCACGTGCCTATCCCCTTTTGCCCCTTGTATCTATATTACCTGCACCTCAGTGCAAAAGAGTGTAGAGGCTAGAAGTCACCCTGGCTCCTGTTCCTGAGGCAGGTCCTCAACCTCATTTTCAAGACAGGCTCTCTCACTGGCCTGCAGCTGCCCAAGTACCTCTCTTGGGTCTTCAGTGGCTCCCAGGAATTTGATATGTCAACCCCATAATATCAGATTAAAGGCCTACGTAGACTGCTGGCTGCTTATTTATGGATTGATATTTTTTCTATGTGTTTAAGAGATAGAATTAGGCCATATATTCTCAAGACCACTGACTATTTCCTTATTGTGGTTTTGTTTTATTTATTTATTTATTTATTTATTTATTTATTTATTTATTTATTTATTTATTATGGATTGCTGGATTCATTTTGGTGGTGGTTTTTATGTTCTCACATGCTATATTATTGCTTTGATTATGTACGGTTCTGCAGTCGGATGATTCACTCTATCTCCATTTTCAATGTCCTGCAGTTTCATCCTTTTACATTATTTCTGTTTCTCTATTTATTGAGTACAAGCAATCATTGGCTTAGACTTGATACAAATTTGCCCTTTGTGACACCTTGACTCTTTTTTTGTTTAAGGTTGACTGTTCACTGATATTTAACTGCCTTATTCCTTATGGTTGGTTAATTTTAATTTTCAGTATTTTGCTCTGGAGAGTTGTGGATTTTTGTGGATCACTAGGTCCTGAAATTCAATGGAGTTTTCCCTTAAGTGTTGGCTTTTTACATTTGTTTGTTTTGTCTTATACTCAGTCTTTCTCCTCTCATTTCTTTTATCTGACCTTTTTCTTCAAACAATCCATTCACAGTATTGATCAGCTTTGGCCGCCCAATCCTATTGTAGTATAACAATTTTTATTTTCATCATTACATTTAGTATTTGTGTGCTCTTGGCTTTCTCTTTTGGGGTTGGTTATTTGGGTGGCTTTTACTTATGATTCTTCATATTTCCCCCTGTTCATAATTTTACTCTATTTTTCTAGTCTAGTCTTTTCTTTGTTATTATTTTTTTCTTTTTGTTTCGTTTGTTTCTTTTAGGTTCCACATGTGTAATTTTAGTTCCTGAATTGCTCCATCTTTTTCATTATTTGATTCCATTTGTTTGTTATTTTTAGGTAGCATTAGTACTGATAAAATGCCTACAGAGACTGAGGAGGAGTTACCACCTTCTAGTCCCGATCCCAGTATCTCTCAGGAGGGAACCTTTCATTCCCAATATAAAGTACTGAAGACTATTGGAAAAGGAAGCTATGCCAAGGTCCTCCTGGCCCACCGCCGTCTCACAGGAACCCGAGTGGCGGTCAAAGTTCTCCGAAAGAACAAGCAGTGGTTCCGGCCAGCCATGACAGAAGAAAACATAATGAGAAAGATCAACCACCCCAACATTGTTTCTCTCTTACAAGTCATTGAAAACAAAACTAGAATATACCTCATAATGGAGCTGGTGGAAGGCCAACAACTCTACCAGTACATCAGAGAGTCAGGGCACATAGAGGAGGATGAGGCCCGGCAAATATTTGAACAGATATTATCAGCAGTGAGCTACTGCCATGGAAAGGGGATTGTTCACCGAGACCTGAAAGTGGAAAATATAATGATTGGTAAAAACAAAAAGGTCAAAGTCATCGACTTTGGGCTTAGCACCGAAACACAACCTGGACAAATGCTAAACCAGCACTGCGGTGCGTATTCTTTTGGTTTCCCAGAATGCTTCCTTGGACTAGTGTATGACGGGATGAAGAATGATATGTGGACAATAGGAGTGGTCTTGTATTATATGGTAGTGGGAAAGCTCCCATTTGATTCTGTGATCATCCAAGAATTACAAAAACAAGTTGTTGCAGGGGTGTATCCTGCCCCCTGTGGGGTTTCAGAAGACCTGGAGAACCTCCTTAGTCAATTACTAACAGTAAATCCAATGTATAGACCAACAGCCAGCGAGGTGATGAAACACGCCTGGTTCAAAGAACACGGGAAGGGGTTCACAGTTCGTTGTGAAGAACTGCTTCCCCTCAGGCCAGACCCTGAAATTTTGGGTGCGATGAAATGCATGGGATTTCAAGCCTCTGTAATAAAATACTCCCTAATAAAAAGAAAATATAATGAGGAAATGTCAACTTATTGCTTCCTACAACAGCAGGCTCTCCCGGGGTATGGCTGCACAGCCCAGGCACAGCAAGTGAGTCCCATTGCAGCCCCATTTCCTAGCCTTGACCCTGCTGCTGCTTTTAGATTACAAAGAAAGAGGAGTGGAAGCCTGCCAGTCCTAGGCACCTTGCAGGTGTCATTCTCCCAAGGTCACGTATCTCATTATGGCCAGAAGGTTCATCCAAAAGGAGGAAGAAGGTCCACTGCGGCTGGTCGTCTCAGGCCACTACCGTTAACACCTACACAGGACCACTATCACAAATGTGCCATGAGTGTCCCATACATTCAAACAACAAACATCTTCAGTGAGAAGAGTAGCAACAAGGAAATAAAAGAAGATAATCTACTCTCCCACAGAGCCCCATTAGAGGATAAGCCCATCTCCAGCAGGGTCCGGCACAGAGGTTTTAAGGGGTGGACCAGGAATATAGCAAATGCCCTGATAAAGCTTTGTTGCTGCTTGCCAAGGAGAAAGAAAGCTCGCCTGGGGCAGAACAGAATCTCCCCCCAGAAATGAGCCACAGGGAGAGTCCAGATAACAAGCAGCAGGCACAGCCCAGGTACCTTCATGCTTTGTCCTTTCTAGTTTGCTCTATGCTGGTCCTTCCTCTTGTCTCTGGTTTCCATTTTCCCCACAATTCTTACCTTGTATCTGCTCTAAGTTCTTTTATGAGGTTTCCGCAACACCAAGCCTTCTCCCTCTTCTTGATTTCTCCTCTTCCCAGCAGGGACTCAATATGAATTCCCCACTCTACAGAGTTTTCTTGTTGACCCATCCCTTCAGATGGACTCCAGCTCCCCCTTAGGCCAATAGCTCCCACAGGGTGAGGACTAGAGATTCATGGGCTCTTGGACTCATCCATGGGCTACTGGTTCTAGCACATGTGGTCATCAATCACAAGTGCTGCAGAACAGAGTCTTATGTTTTCAAATGTAACATCCCACTCCAGTAAGCCTTAAAATTAATAACAAGGTTTGTCACTGAATAAGTATCAACAACCTACTTTGTGGGTTATTGTTGAAGGTCAGAATCCTGCATGCATGCATATTGTTTTGCATACTGATTTTTTCATTCCTAAGACCTAGCAAATAATATATATTGTTACACACACACACATATATATATATATATATATATATGTAACATTTCTAAAAGATTTAATAAAATAATAAGGCAATCAAAGCTCCAAATGGTAATCTAAGTATTCTACCGCATAAGATTTTTGCTTAGAATAAATTGACTTTTTTTCTCTCACAGTGCCATCTTGAAATTCTGTCATGTCCTGAGAATAAACAGGAGGTGATTTCAGACACATGGCCAAGGAAAAGACAACAGCAGAAGTTACAGCACCAACAGGAGAAACAGCAATAGCACCAGCAGCATTAGCAGCAGAAGGAGGAGGAGGAGGAGAAAGATGAGGAAGAGGAAGATTCCACAACACCAATCTCCTCCCTCCTCTTGATTTCTCCTCTTCCCAGCAGGGACCCAATATGAATGATGAGTTCCCCACTCTATAGAGTTGTCTTGTTGAACCATACCTTCAGATGGACTCCATCTCCCCCTTAGGCCAATAGCTCCACAGGGTGAGAACTAGAGGGTCATGGGATCATGGACTCTTCCATGGGCTACTAATCCATAGAGAAACGGGCCTGTAATACCAGACACTCAAGACACACCATAGGTAGGGGGATCAGAACTTCAAGGCTAGCCTGGTCTACATCATGAGTTTAAGATCAGCTTGGACAACTTAGTGACACCCTTTTTCTAGAGGTGAGGAGGGCTAAGGCTACCAACTCAGTGGTAGAGTACTCGTGGGGAAACAGACTGCTGTCCATTGACACTTCTCCTTCCTTGCTCGGAAATACACAATGGTATTAGAAGAGTCAAAGGTTCCTGGCCTAGCATCCACTATTCTATTTGCTACATCATTAAGGGTGCAGTTTTTGGGGTGGAGTTTTTGGTATTTTGGTCAGGGATCAAATCTATGAAATAAAACTTAAGCAATACTCTCATTGCTGTCAGAGTGGGAGGTGGATGATAAATGCTTGCCCACCTGCATCAGTACAAAGCTGGTTCCTTGGACTCCCTGCAAACACATCACTGCTAACTGTGTGCCTGGTATAGGCTTTTCCAGGACTATCCATAGCTTGAAAACCTTCCCTGCAATGGACCCTTGAGTGGGCATCCTGCCTTTCTCAGTCTCAGAATGGAGCAAAGATCCCCTGCTCACCTCTAGGCTCACAGGTCAGGGGCCTCTTCCATACCATAATGAACAAGACTGGCACAGATGCACACACCTTGGAAAAAGAATGTATTGGCAACCCTTAACAAAAAAGATGGTTCTTACTTTCGATTATGACATTCTATAAAATAAAGGTATTTCCTGGTATAATTACACATGTCATTGACTGTGTGTGTGCGTATGTTTTTTGAGGTTGGAGGGGGATAATTCATTTCTCTAAGCCCCTTCCTCAATGCTGGGTGATAAACATTGACTCTCATATAGATTTTAATAATTATACATTTATTTATATATTTTTAAGATTCGTTTATTTTTCCAACTTTTGTAGCTCTTTCTGTGTGTGTGTGTGTGTGTGTGTGTGTGTGTGTGTGTGTGTGTGTGTGTGTAATTAGATATAATACTCAGGGTCAGTAATCCTACCCTTGAGCCACCTTATAACTTTTTATGTTTTAAACAGCTTTATTATGATATCTTTGATATATAAAGCTGATATGTGCTAGAGGTGAGCATCTTGATGTTCTTAAAGACATGTTCTTCCTCAGATACAGAACGAGAGCTGGCTAAAATCCTTGCTACTCCTGCAGATTAACCTTGTCATGCACTGAAGCAATGGGGCACATACTAAGCACACTCCCTGAGCTGCTTCCTAGGTTGGTAGCACTGGCTCCATCCCAGGCACAGCTGGAGTGGGCAGCTGTAAGGTTGAGGACCTGCACTCAGGACACTGGGCTCCAGGAGCACCTCACCTGCTGGTCATCCTGTGTACCTCTGAATGTCACTCCTGGGTTCTCACTGCCTGGCACTTAACCATAGACACCACTGTAGAACTGTCTAAGGCCAGAAGGGCAAAAACATTGTTGTTATAAATTTCTACTATGGAAACATCAAATGTGCTTCTTGAACAGTTTTATGAAATGAACCTGGGAGAAACGCAAGAAATATGGCCTGAAGTCTCTTCTGGAACTGCCACTCCAGCATAAGCGTCCACAGGCAGTCACTCTCCTCTGCACTACCGTCCCCCTTGTTTTGCAACTCATGGATCTCCTTGCTTAGCATATCCACAAGGTGCATTTGCTGTTGCTTCTCCAGCTTCTTCCTGACATCTTATTTTTATGGGTCTGGGGACAGACTCCCCAGAGGACAACTCCTCTTTTCTGATAGTTATGAACTGCAGATACCTGTGCTCAATAGTGGGGGGCTGCTGCAGGGACTACAACACCAGAATGACTGTTTCTTGGGGCCTCTGCAGTGTGGAAGGATTTCCTGGTTTGGTCGGTGTGGTCAAAGATGAGAAGGAAGCAAGTTCAGGGAATGAGAGTGCATCTGTCGCCCTTTCCTCTCCTGCTCCCTGTGCTTCCTCTCTGCTTCCTTGTCCAGACAGGCCTTCTATATCTCAGACCACCACTGCTGCTCCTCACTCTTTTTTCCCAGCCACCTGTGCAGACTGGGATGCTGCCTTGTTTGCAGAAGGAGGGGGGAGTGGCAAATCCACTGAAATGCCACCAATATCTGGTGTAGTGGACCTGTGGTAGAGGAGGTGGTGGAGGGAGGTCTGTTCATATGGGCTGGGAGACAGTCACAGTGGTGGGCAGCACCTCTGCTGGGGTTTCCCAATGGCCAGGACCACTCTTGGTCAGAGTGGAAGCAGGGGCAACTGACTTGGAGGAAGGGTTCAGGTGCTCCTGGCTGCATGTGCTAGATTCCACTGAGGACCTCTGGATCCACATATCACTGTCACACTAGAGACCCTTGCCAGCCTCTACTCAATGGAGCTCAAGTAGGTAAAACTTCCTGAAGCTCTTCCTTGGAAGGGGTAAGAGGCTGAGAAAAGAAAAGAGGAAGCTATACTACTTCAGGGACTCACCAGAGATATTAGCAAAATTTCATGCATGTTTCTTCCTCACAGAGGAGGTAACAAAAACTGGGGAATGGTTATATAACCAGACCTGACACTGCTTTATGGCTCACTGGCCAAGTAGCCAGCTGTTCCTGTGTCTACAAAGGAATAAAAAGATTGTTTCTATACACTGATGCATGCTGTTTTTGGCATTGTCACTCCTGAAATTTAGCTCCTAACTTCAGGTCTATGTAGAGGGGTCTGTTCTTGTGAAATGTAAAGAAGTAAACAATCAGATGCTTAAAACTGCATAAAAGGCATACTTTTTCCTCAGGTATCTGTTTTACAATCTTTTAAAAAGCATTCATGGGAGTTGACACCCTGAAACAAGCTTTGCCATTTCAGGAAAAGTGTGATGGAGGGAAGATTTGTACAGTGGGTTACTGGGAAGACAGGATTGTAAAGGAAATAAATAAATGGTTTTCTAAAAAGCATGTATTTTAAATGCCCTGCTAAAAACTATAATTTTGACACTATGCTTTCAATAAAAAACATTTCACATTTTCTTATTTACTAATTTAAACTAATTCTCATTTTCCCAGATTCATTAATTTAGTATTAATTTACTTGAGTAGCGTAATAAAAATAAAACTGAAAAAAATAAAAAGTAAAAATAAAAGCTGAGTCAGGGGCAGAAGAGGATTCACAATACTGCACCTAACAGACTGTGAATATATCTAGTAAACCGAACCATCAGATCTGATCTGTATCATGATCCAGAAGTATTTCTCAGCATCATGCACTCAGTCTCAACTAACTTCTTCCTTGAAAAGCTGAGCAAGAGCTGTGGTAGGAGCTACTACATGGGACTTTTAGGGTCTCACTTTATAAAAATAATTTATGTGTATGAGTGTTTGCCCAGCATGTGTGCACATGAATGCTTGACTGGTGTCCAAAGAACTTAGAAGAAGGTTTCAAATCCCCTGAAATTAGAGGTTTAGGCAGTTGTGAGCTAACACTGGTGTTGTAAAATACTGAACCATCTTTCCAGCCCCAGATTTTGATAACTTTTAGGAGGAGCCATATCTCAATACAGGATTACTATATGTTGGCTAACCTGGCTTGAGTCACTAGCTCTTACCTCTCTGCACCATGGAGGACAATGGCTGGGTAAGAAAGGTGGACAGGCAGTGAGAGAGGATGCCTTGATTTGCAACTTCCAGTGTAACCATGGAACTGGTTGTAGTCATGAGTTCTGCTGCCCTAGGAAGAAAATATAAAGAAACAGCGCTCACTGTCATAGAGGAGTCTATGTTCAGAATACTTGTGCTTAGGTTCCTCAGCCTGGTTGCTGTTTGGGGAAATAAACCAGACTTTCAGAAGATTATGTCCTGTCCACATCACTTATGATAATTAATTATAAAACAGGTAAATATATTCTATTCTATAACATTAACATTAAGATATTTAAAGATTTTACAAGCTCTAAGTATATGTGTACATATTTATATAATTATTTAATAAAATGTTCTATACTAATATACATTCTTATGAGTGAACCCAAAATGAGATTCATGTGCTCTAAGAAATAGGGTTATAGTGAAGGTAAGCTTTTACCTTCACAAAGAGCTTTTACATCACCTCTTTTTGAATTCAAATTTCAAAATTAAATGCAAACTATCACTTCAGTACACTAAAACTAACCAATTAGTTGATGCGTTTAAGTGACCAATTAGTCATACCTTTCCTGAGAAAGTCCAACCAGACTAAATTCATCCACAATGAGGAGTTGGTCATGGGCACCTTGTTGTCCAACCTGAGCCACCAGAAGGGTGTAGGGAGAAAAGAAAAAAAGGCAGCTTCACTTTTTGCTGCCGCTGCGGAGAGCTCATAGGCAGCACCCCACGAGCAAACTTGAGCCTCGGGACCACAGGTAAGACCAACTTTTCTGCTGCAAGAGACCTGCCTGGTGAACTCAGGACACACAGAGGCAAAAATCCTCCAGGACCAGGCACTTCCAGGGTTTACCGAGAGTCCCAAACCCGCGGATCCCGAAACGCAGCAGCTCTCTGCTCCCAAACCCTGTGGGAGAGAGACCTCACTGCCTGGTCAGGTTGGCACTCCTGAGGCTGCAGAGCAGAAGAGACCACCAACACTGCTCACCCCTGCCCACATCCCTGGCCCAATAGGAAACTGTTTAAGGCCTCTGGGTTCCCGCAGAGGAGGGCCCAGGTTCAGCAGGTCCGCTGCGTCTGAGACACCACCAGAACCTGAAGGGACAGACGGGATAAACAGTTCTCTGCACCCAAATCCCATGGGAGGGAGAGCTAAACCTTCAGAGAGGCAGACATGCCTGGGAAACCAGAAGAGACTGCACTCTGCACATATCTCTGACGCCAGAGAAAACACCAAACTCCATTTGGAACCCTGGTGCACGGAAGCTCCCAGAAAGGGCAGCGCAGATCTTCCTGGTTGCTGCCGCCGCAGAGAGCTCATAAGCAACACCCCACGAGCAAACTTGAGCCCCAGGACCACATGTAAGACCAACTTTTCTGCTGCAAGTGACCTGCCTGGTGAACTCCAGACACAGGCCCACAGGAACAGCTGAAGACCTATAGATAGGAAAAACTACACGCCCGAAGGCAGAACACTCTGTCCCCATAACTGGCTGAAAGAAAACAGGAAAACAGGTCTACAGCACTCCTGACACACAGGCTTATAGGACAGTCTAGCCACTGTCAGAAATAGCAGAACAAAGTAACACTAGAGATAAACTGATGGCGAGAGGCAAGCACAGGAACCCAAGCAACAGAAACCAAGACTACATGGCACCATCGGAGCCCAATTCTCCCATCAAAACAAACATGGAATATCCAAACACACCAGAAAAGCAAGATCTAGTTTCAAAATCATATTTGATCATGATGCTGGAGGACTTCAAGAAAGACGTGAAGAACTCCCTTAGAGAAACACAGGAAAACATTAATAAACAAGTAGAAGCCTACAGAGAGGAATCGCAAAAATCCCTGAAAGAATTCCAGGAAAATATAAATAAACAAGTAGAAGCCCATAGAGAGGAGTCACAAAAATCCCTGAAAGAATTCCAGGAAAACACAATCAAACAGTTGAAGGAATTAAAAATGGAAATAGAAGCAATCAAGAAAGAACACATGGAAACAACCCTGGATATAGAAAACCAAAAGAAGAGACAAGGAGCTGTAGATACAAGCTTCACCAACAGAATACAAGAGATGGAAGAGAGAATCTCAGGAGCAGAAGATTCCATAGAAATCATTGACTCAACTGTCAAAGATAATGTAAAGCGGAAAAAGCTACTGGTCCAAAACATACAGGAAATCCAGGACTCAATGAGAAGATCAAACCTAAGGACAATAGGTATAGAAGAGAATGAAGACTCCCAGCACAAAGGACCAGTAAATATCTTCAACAAAATCATAGAAGAAAACTTCCCTAACCTAAACAGATACCCATAGGCATACAAGAAGCCTACAGAACTCCAAATGGATTGGACCAGAAAAGAAACACCTCCTGTCACATAATAGTCAAAACACCAAACGCACAAAATAAAGAAAGAATATTAAAAGCAGTAAGGGAAAAAGGTCAAGTAACACATAAAGGCAGACCTATCAGAATCACACCAGACTTTTCACCAGAAACTATGAAAGCCAGAAGATCCTGGACAGATGTCATACAGACCCTAAGAGAACACAAATGTCAGCCCAGGTTACTGTATCCTGCAAAACTCCCACTTAACATAGATTGAGAAACCAAGATATTCCAGGACAAAAACAAATTTACACAATATCTTTCTACAAATCCAGCACTACAAAGGATAAGAAATGGTAAACCCAACATAAGGAGGCATGCTATACCCTAGAAGAAGCAAGAAACTAATCGTCTTGGCAACAAAACAAAGAGAAGCACAAAACATAACCTCATATCCAAATATAAATATAACAGGAAGCAATAATCACTATTCATTAATATCTCTCAACATCAGTGGCCTCAACTCCCCAATAAAAAGGCATAGATTAACAAACTGGAAAAGCAACGAGGACCCTGCATTTTGCTGCCTACAGGAAACACACCTCAGAGACAAAGACAGAAACTACCTCAGAGTGAAAGGCTGGAAAACAACTTTCCAAGCAAATGGTCGGAAGAAGCAAGCTGGCGTAGCCATTCTAATATCACATACAATCAATTTTCAACTAAAAGTCATCAAAAAATATAAGGAAGGACACTTCATATTCATCAAAGAAAAAAATCCACCAAGATGAACTCTCAATCCTAAATATCTGGGCCCCAAATACAAGGGCACCTACATACGTAAAAGAAACCTTACTAAAGCTCAAAACACACATTGCACCTCACACAATAATAGGAGATTTCAACACCCCCACTCTCATCAATGGACAGATCATGGAAACAGAAATTAAACAGAGACGTAGACAGACTAAGAGAAGTCATGAGCCAAATGGACTTAACAGATATTTATAGAACATTCTATCCTAAAGCAAAAGGATATACCTTCTTCTCAGCTCCTCATGGCACTTCCTCCAAAACTGACCATATAATTGGTCAAAAAACGGACCTCAACAGGTACAGAAAGATAGAAATAATCCCATGCGTGCTATCGGACCACCACGGAATAAAACTTGTCTTCAATAACAATAAAGGAAGAATGCCCACATATACGTGGAAATTGAACAATGCTCTATTCAATGATAACCTTGTCAAGGAAGAAATAAAGAAAGAAATTAAAGACTTTTTAGAATTTAATGAAAATGAAGGTACAACATACCCAAACTTATGGGACACAATGAAAGCTGTGGTATAGAGGAAAACTCATAGCGCTGAGTGCCTGCAGAAAGAAACAGGAAAGAGCATATGTCAGCAGCTTGACAGCACACCTAAAAGCTCTAGAACAAAAAGAAGCAAATACACCCAGGAGGAGTAGAAGGCAGGAAATAATCAAGCTCAGAGCTGAAATCAACCAAATAGAAACAAAAAGGACCATAGAAAGAATCAACAGAACCAAAAGTTGGTTCTTTGAGAAAATCAGCAAGATAGATAAACCCTTAGCCAGACTAACGAGAGGACACAGAGAGTGTGTCCAAATTAACAAAATCAGAAATGAAAAGGGAGACATAACTACAGATTCAGAGGAAATTCTAAAAATCATCAGATCTTATTATAAAAGCCTATATTCAACAAAACTTGAAAATCTGCAGGAAATGGACAATTTCCTAGACAGATACCAGGTACCGAAGTTAAATCAGGAACAGATAAACCAGTTAAACAACCCCATAACGCCTAAGGAAATAGAAGCAGTCATTAAAGGTCTCCCAACCAAAAAGAGCCCAGGTCCAGACGGGTTTAGTGCAGAATTCTATCAGACCTTCATAGAAGACCTCATACCAATATTATCCAAACTATTCCACAAAATTGAAACAGATGGATCACTACCGAATTCCTTCTATGAAGCCACAATTACTCTTATACCTAAACCACACAAAGTCCCAACAAAGAAAGAGAACTTCAGACCAATTTCCCTTATGAATATCGACGCAAAAATACTCAATAAAATTCTGCAAACCGAATCCAAGAGCACATCAAAACAATCATCCACCATGATCAAGTAGGCTTCATCCCAGGCATGCAGGGATGGTTTAATATACGGAAAACCATCAACGTGATCCATTATATAAACAAACTGAAAGAACAAAACCACATGATCATTTCATAAGATGCTGAGAAAGCATTTGACAAAATTCAACACCCCTTCATGATAAAAGTCCTGGAAAGAATAGGAATTCAAGGCCCATACCTAAACATAGTAAAAGCCATATACAGCAAACCAGTTGCTAACATTAAACTAAATGGAGAGAAACTTGAAGCAATCCCACTAAAATCAGGGACTAGACAAGACTGCCCACTCTCTCCCTACTTATTCAATATAGTTCTTGAAGTTCTAGCCAGAGCAATCAGACAACAAAAGGAGATCAAAGGGATACAGATCGGAAAAGAAGAGGTCAAAATATCACTATTTGCAGATGATATGATAGTATATTTAAGTGATCCCAAAAGTTCCACCAGAGAACTACTAAAGCTGATAAACAACTTCAGCAAAGTGACTGGGTATAAAATTAAATCAAATAAATCAGTAGCCTTCCTCTACACAAAAGAGAAACAAGCCAAGAAAGAAATTAGGGAAACGACACCCTTCATAATAGACCCAAATATCAAAGTACCTCGGTGTGACTTTAACCAAGCAAGTAAAAGATTTGTACAATAAGAACTTCAAGACTCTGAAGAAAGAAATTGAAGAAGACCACAGAAGATGGAAAGATCTCCCATGCTCATTGATTGGCAGGATTAATATAGTAAAAATAGCCATTTTACCAAAAGCGATCTACAGATTCAATGCAATCCCCATCAAAATACCAATACAATTCTTCAAAGAGTTAGACAGAACAATTTGCAAATTCATCTGGAATAACAAAAAACCCAGGATAGCTAAATTATCATCAACAATAAAAGGACTTCAGGGGGAATCACTATCCCTGAACTCAAGCAGTATTACAGAGCAATAGTGATAAAAACTGCATGGTATTGGTACAGAGACAGACAGATACACCAATGGAACAGATTTGAAGACCCAGAAATGAACCCACACACCTGTGGGCACTTGATTTTTGACAAGGGAGCCAAAACCATCCAATGGAAAAAAGATAGCATTTCCAGCAAATGGTGCTGGTTCAACTGGAGGTCAACATATAGAAGAATGCAGATCGATCCATGCTTATCACCCTGTACAAAGCTTAAGTCCAAGTGGATCAAGGACCTCCATATCAAACCAGATACACTCAAACTAATAGAAGAAAAACTAGGGAAGCATCTGGAACACATGGGCACTGGAAAAAATTTCCTGAACAAAACACCAATGGCTTATGCTCTAAGATCAAGAATCGACAAATGGGATCTCATAAAACTGCAAAGCTTCTGTAAGGCAAAGGACACTGTGGTTAGGACAAAACGGCAACCAACAGATTGGGAAAAGATCTTTACCAATCCTACAACAGATAGAGGCCTTATATCCAAAATATACAAAGAACTCAAGAAATTAGACCGCAGGGAGACAAATAACCCTATTAAAAATGGGGTTCAGAGCTAAACAAAGAATTCACAGTTGAGGAATGCCGAATGGCTGAGAAACACCTAAAGAAATGTTCAACATTTTAGTCATAAGGGAAATGCAAATCAAAACAACCCCGAGATTTCACCTCACACCAATGAGAATGGCTAAGATCAAAAACTCAGGTGACAGCAGATGCTGGCGAGGATGTGGAGAAAGAGGAACACTCCTCCATTGTTGGTGGGATTGCACACTGGTACAATCATTCTGGAAATCAGTCTGGAGGTTCCTCAGAAAATTGGACATTGAACTGCCTGAGGATCCAGCTATACCTCTCTTGGGCATATACCCCCAAAATGCCCCAACATATAAAAAAGACACGTGCTCCACTATGTTCATCGCAGCCTTTATTTATAATAGCCAGAAGCTGGAAAGAACCCAGATGCCCTTCTACAGAGGAACGGATACAGAAAACGTGGTACATCTACACAATGGAATATCACTCAGCTATCAAAAACAATGACTTTATGAAATTCGTAGGCAAACGGGTGTAACTGGAAAATATCATCCTGAGTGAGGTAACCCAATCACAGAAAAACACACATGGTATGCACTCACTGAGAAGTGGCTATTAGCCCAAATGCTTGAATTACCCTAGATGCCTAGAACAAATGAAACTCAAGACAGATGATCAAAATGTGAATGCTTCACTCCTTCTTTAAAAGGGGAACAAGAGTACACTTGACAGGGAATAGAGAGACAAAGATTAAAACAGACACAGAAGGAACACCCATTCAGAGCCTGTCCCACATGTGGCCCATACATATACAGCCATCCAGTTAGACAAGATGGATGAAGCAAATAAGTGCAGGCTGACAGCCGGATGTAGATCGCTCCTGAGAGACACAGCCAGAATACAGCAAACACAGAGGCGAATGCCAGCAGCAAACCACTGAACTGAGAATAGGACCCCCGTTGAAGGAATCAGAGAAAGAATTGGAAGATCTTGAAGTGGCTCGAGACCCCATATGAACAACAATGCCAAGCAACTAGAGCTTCCAGGGACTAAGCCACTACCTAAATACTATACATGGACTGACCCTGACTCTGACCTCATAGGTAGCAATGAATATCCTAGTAAGAGCACCAATGGAAGGGGAAGCCCTGGGTCCTGCTAAGACTGAACCCCCAGTGAACTAGATTGTTGGGGGAGGGTGGCAATGTGGGGAGGATGGGGAGGGGAACACCAATAAAGAAGGGGAGGAGTGAGGGGGATGTTTGCCCGGAAACCTGGAAAGGGTATAACACTCGAAATGTAAATAAGAAATAATCAAGTTAATAAAAAAAACAGTGGGGAAAAAAGTCAGCATCAATGCACAGCAGCATTCCTCACACCACACAGTCAGTGCACAGCCGCATTCCTCACACCACACAGTCAGTGCACAGCCGCATTCCTCACACCACACAGTCAGTGCACAGCCGCATTCCTCACACCACACAGTCAGTACACAGCAGCATTCCTCACACCACACAGTCAGTGCACAGCCGCATTCCTCACACCACACAGTCAGTGCACAGCAGCATTCCTCACACCACACAGTCAGTGCACAGCAGCATTCCTCACACCACACAGTCAGTGCACAGCAGCATTCCTCACACCACACAGTCAGTGCACAGCAGCATTCCTCACACCATATTCAATGAACTGCAGTGTTCTTCACACCACACAGCATCCACAGCCATGAGCATCTGCACACTTTTTCACAAAGCTCGAGTGCAGAATGCCCTTCACTGATTCCTTTAAAACAAATACTGGCCACATCTGCAACACTGCCTTGGACAACGACTTAACATACATTTCCAGTTTATACCGGCCAGCACCCTATGCAAAAACAAGGTCAGAACAGCACAATGAAATCACACAGCAGGAAATGAGCAAAATCCTACCCACATATACCCTGGAATCTTGACTAGTTAGGAAAATTTCTATTTTATGGTTCCAAACTTCTAAGAAAAATACTCCTGTAAAATGGACAATTGGGTCAGAAAATGCCTATGGACTTGGAATACTCAAAATGATTATTTATAAAGTCTAAAACAGCTACAAATCTAAAGGAATGAGAAACATAACAAGTGACCAGCCCTTACCCACATCAGGACAGAAAACCAGCTTGGTACTAAATAATCCAGCATCTGCCTTCTCTATCTTCCATTTAAACATAATTTATAAATTTTAAAACAAGAAATTAACTTCTTGGAGGAAGCAGTTAACAGCATTTTGTAAGGAACTATTATCCAGAAAGTACTCTACTGGAATTCATACCCTGGAACTGAACAGTCAAATGCACTTACAATAGCATTCTATGGAAAGCTAATGAAATGTTTGAGAAAAATCTTAGGTATGGTATATAATTTCAGGATCATCAATATTCTGCTTAGAGATCATAATATAACAACAAAAGAGTTTTGGATCACATAGGGAAATATTATACAATGCAGTCATGTGCATGAAGCCTTACCCGGACATTACTGGAATTAGCACAACATTATGTGTATACTTTTGTACTAACAATAAAAATAACTTACCATAATAACTGTGAGATAGTATATCATATAATAATGTATCATAAAAAGTGACTTCAAGAAATGAAGAAAAATTTCTAAAGAAGGAATCAAGAAGATGTTATTTTATATGCACACCATCTGTATTTCCACCCAGTAGTTAACATTTTAGTTTACCTTTTTCATTGCTGAGACTGGTCCATTTTCTCCCCTGCAGTAGGGAGTAGGGACAAGGCAGCAGTCATCAAGTATGCAGTGTGTTACTGTTTCATAGGCATACAACCTGTGTTTTACTTACATATAAATATATGGATGTATGTAATAAAATTATGAATAAAATAATAAATTACATTGTACATTAATATATAAATAGAAATTATATATTATAAAAGAGAATTGTCTTATATAGGGTTCTTTAGAGTCACAGAACTTATGGGTAATCTCTGTACAGAGAGACAATTTGTTGATGACTTGCAATCTGTAGTCCAACTCCCCAACCATGATCAGCAGCAGGTATGAATGGGAGTCCAAGGATCTAGCAGTGGCTCAGTCCCACAAGGCAGGCAGACAGGCAGGTGAAAAAGAGAGACTCTTCCTTCTTCCAATGTCCTCATGTAAATCCCCAGCAGAAGGTGTGTCCCAGGTTAAAGGTGCATACAACCACAGCTGGATCTGGGACTTGCTTTGTCCCAGGTGACCTTGAACTCAGAGACCTCCTTGCCTTAAGCTCCTGAGATTCCTAGCCACTTTGCCTCATGATCTCCATGCCAAGATGCAGTTCAGAAACTTGTATCTCCCAGCCTCAACATCAGGATCAAAGGTGAGCTTTACAATTCTGGGTTGTAGTTCATTCCACTTATAGTCAAGTTCACAACCAGGAATAGCCACTACGAGTATATACGATGTGTCATTATACATGCACAATATATATACATACATATATATATATATATACATATAAATTTGAAAACACCACAACATTTTATTAGTATATGTTAACCGAGTAAAGTGACAGATGTGGCATTTGTCTGCACATCATGCATGGGTGGGAGAAGAAATTATAAGCCCTTGCATCAAATGAGGAGCTGCAGTTAACAGCAGCTGATAGAAATTCATTCTTCCTTGGGGGAAGGCCATTGGTACGACTCCCAGTGAACAGCTGTACACACAGTATGCAAGCCTGACCAGGTCTAACAGGGCTTAATGAGATACAAAAAATGTGTTTATGTGTATTTCTGTACACACACACACACACACACACACACACACACACACACACACACACAGAGGGGTGGTTTAGTGGTGCTGACTTTTAACCCAGGATCTGATTCAGGTGGACCTCTTTGAGTTCTAGACTAATCTGATTTACACAGCCAGTCCCAGACTAACCAGGGCTATAGAGTCAAAAGGGGGATTCTGAGAGGAATCTTTTAGAATTTGGAGGAGAGAAGTTAGGGTTGATAAGACCATATTTTACTGTATAGATGTATGGAAATTTAAATAAGTGAGAAAATACATGAAGTAACTGAGAGGAAAAAAGTACACTCAATAAAGGCAACTTTTTGAACTGACTTTTGTCCAGTTACTTGGCAAAGCAGAAATAAATATGCCTTTAACTGATTTCATCTATGGCAATGCCACTTTCCTTGAGTCAAAACACTTAACATAGATGATTGGAAATGACCTTGAAATCACAGTTACCCTCAGCATCCATGGGCTACATTGAAAATTTATAGTTCTGATTAAGAAGCTGGAAGATATTTCATAACTTTGTATTATCCACTGCGGATTATTTTATAGATCTATAGAATTCCACAACTCAGCTGTTAATTCATTCAATTCTCCCAGTAAACATCCATGATACAGTAATGATGCCCTAATCTCTTTGAACAGGTGCTCTGGTGCAGAGTTTGCCTGAGATAGCCCAACAGCTGCATCCTCTCTTGTCTCCTTCTAGAGAGCTTCATGACTCTGCTGAACAGAATATAAAGTTGGTTATTTGTTTGGATTTTACTTGGGATTTTTGTTTTTAGCCTTTTCCCTGATATCTTTCCATGATATATATTCTATTTTTCTAACTTTGATTTTAGTTCATTTCAAGCACATTATGCTACATGCAATTTTAAAATAACCCAGCACTAAGTCTGGCTAAACACAGGCATCAGAGTTTCACGCAGCCTCCATGGCTACTTCTATGCACTTGTTACTCTGCATCCTAAGGCTCGATTGCTAAGCCGATTGTGAACCAGTTTAACATAAAATACCTTGACTACTCAAGATGAAATTGCTCTTTGTTTGAGCATGTGAAAAGATAGTCTTTTTATGAGCCAAATTTAATAATAACCAATCATAAGTCTTTGCTCATGCCTTGTGAAGGATGGCATAAGGAATCTTTACCTTTCTTGTTTGGTTCTCTAGAATTTTCTAGTTCTTCAGGGTGGCTCCCTCTGCCCTTTCTGATCCAGAGAACTCTGGAAGGAGTCCAGGGCCTAATTACTTTTCCTATAAGCAGAAACATAAGGTCTTTCTCCCAAACTAGCATGTCCTTTAGCCAGTAACCAGAAAGATTTTTAGCTTGACATCTTTCCCAGAAAAATAGTAAAATAACCAGAAAATTCAAAATCACACACATTTTGAAAATTAACTTCTCAACAAAATAACTAAACCAAACAAGCACAGTAGAAACCTTTCTTTCCGGCCTTTTCTAATCTGCCAGGCCAGGATACTGAACCCACTTTTGAGAAAACAGGAGCATCCTGTGAGACACTGAGACTTTCCTAGAGGATTTTATCCTCATCCAATCTCTGTTGTCTGCTTTGCAGGTTGTAGTTTTTCTGTTAGCTCAGCTTCTCCCTGCACAGCAGGAGCTCCCAGATAATCTGGGCCCATTTTCCCTGAGTTAGCTCTGAACCTCAGGAGGAATTCCCCAGGTGACTGAGGCCAAAATTGTGTCCTCTTCTATCCAATTAAACCAAATTAGCAACAACTAAACCAAACTTTATTAAAAGCAGGCACCCTTTACTTTCCCTCTCTGCCTGGAGCCATTCATTATACTGATTCTTTTTACAGGAGGAGAACCCAGAGCCTGATTTGGGTCTGTCTATCCCTGTGTTTAGATTCCCATGTGCTGGAGTCACTTGACTCATCTCTGCTCATTCAGGAATCTAATTCTCTCATCCCTAGGACAAGAATCCTAACTCCCTAGTGGATTGTTGACTACCACACTCGACGTCATCTATTGCATGTAGTTTTAAATTAAACCCATGCTAATTCATTCTATGCTCTGGTATCAGTGGTTAGGTTCACCCTACATGGCTAGTTCTATGCAGCCATCTTGTCTTGGTTCCTGCTGTTAGTTTGCTACTTTAACCAAAAAATTTTAACTGAAGTGCCTGGAGTGCTGTTGCATTTCTCATCCCACCCACACCCTCTGGCTGGCCTGCAGAAGGCTGGGTAAAGTTCCTCTCACAGGACTTGCCTTAGTCATTTGAAATGAAAATACCAGAGGTTTATACTAACCAGATTTACATGGGTAAATCTCCAAACCAAAAACGCCCATGCAAGGAACAGAAAACTCAATAATATAACGACAATATGTGCGATTAGATTGGACAAATACACCTCTACACCACTCTATTGCCCATTATGAAATCTCTAGCTACTTGTGGCTCCTCCAGGCCACAGGGGTCTGCTCCATTTTCAACCTCTTCCTCCTCCATCTACTTCTTGCCCACATCCTCCATCTCTATTTTTCTTTCTCTCCCTTTTCCAATGCATTCTGCTCTACCTTTTCCTTCCATTGTCCAATCAGAGGAAGTAACCTTTATTTGGCTAATTACTATTTCACCTGACATCATCTGAATATGTGATCTATTGCACTACAGGTCCACCCTGTTGGGAAAGCAAAAATACAAAGAGCAATCCACAAGACATTTTGCTCATTTTGAGTTAACACATATAGTAATTTCACTACATCTTTTTCATCATTTTTATTCTATTCTTATTAAGTTATTTCTAGGGAATATTTGTAGTTTTTAACTACAATGCTTACACATAGTAAGGAGGAGTTACAACACCCTAGACCTGAGCAGAATCTCTGAGGAGGTATACTTCCACTGTCAATACAAAGACTTAAGGACCATGGGACACAGGAGCAACGCCAAGGTCCCAATACCACACCATCAGCTCCCTGGCAGCCCCATGACCATCAAACTGCTTCTAAAGAAGCAATGGTGCCAGCCACTCATGACCAAGGCAGAGACAATGATGATGGTCGACCACCTGAACAGCATCTTATTTCCCCAAGTAAGAGCTCATTGAAGGAAAACAGTTTTATGAAAACACCAGAAAATGGGGGTAAGGTAGAGGAGGATAAAGTCAGGCAAATATTTAGGCAAATTAGAGCAACTGTGAGCTAATGCCATGAGCATGGTATAGTACACAGGGAACTCAAACCATATAAGATTATGTTGGACATAAATGGATAAGTTAAAATCGTAGACTTTCCTTCGCCTTAGAACACAAGTTGAACCAGGGCAATGCTGAACTGGCACTGTGGTGCTTTGTCTTTTGGAACTCCTGAACTCTTGCCCAGCAAACTTTATGATAGTCCACAAAATGACATTTGGACCTTAGTTTTACATGGTACTTAAAAAGTTAAGATCTTTACTCTGTATTCATACTAGATTTGAAAAGACTTGTTGTGGCAATTGTATTCTGCCACCTGTTGGGTGTTAGAAGAGATGGATAACCTGCTTAGCCTCTTTCAATCACACCTGACTATTGTTATTCACTTTTTTTTTTTTTTTGGTTCTTTTTTTTCGGAGCTGGGGACCGAACCCAGGGCCTTGCGCTTCCTAGGTAAGCGCTCTACCACTGAGCTAAATCCCCAGCCCCCCTGCTTAGCCTCTTAATGATACTCAACATGAAATATAGGATGACAGTCACTGATGTGATGATGTACCGCTGGTTAAAGGAAGACCGGAAGGCTTTCTCAAATCCCTATGAGGACTGAGCTCCATCACACAAGACCCTGTAATTGTGGACGACCTGGAACATATTGAGTCCAGAGCCTAAGATATTACAATGTATAATCAACCCATGGGATCATGTTGCTTACTGTCCTGGCAAGTTCTCCAGGTGCAAGGCTGAACAACAGAGGCTCACATATTGAGTTCAGTTATTCCCTACCGTTGATGATAATGATTCATTCCCTTTGGGCTCAAGGAAAAGTGGAAGCTACCCCACCCTAAGCACACTGGTCTCATCATCCTCCAATGGCTTTCTGTTTCCCTGTGGCCATAAACTGGTCCATGATTAGGCATAAGAGCCCCTGGTGATGCCCTTCTCTCTTCAGGCCACTCCAGATGACACCCACACTGGAGAAACATGAATCCATGCCTCCAGTGTCGCCTGAATACACTAAATAATCAGCCTCACTGAGAAGAACAATGGCAATAAGAACACAGAAGCCAATCTACTCTCCTGGTATGCCTCAGTAGGGAGAAAGTCTGTCCTCAGCTAGTGCCAGCCCAGAGGTTATAGGGACAGACCAAGCAAAAGTGGTGTTACTGACACAATGAGGTCCATTGTCAATGGAGGTCCTGGGACAGTGGATGTGCTTCAACAGTTGAGGTCCTCAGAATATAGAGTAGAAGCTATGGAGGTCCCAGGACAGGGGAAGTGCCATATCAATGGTGCTTCGACAACTGTGGAGGTGCTGCAACAGTCGAGTTCCTTCAAATTGGAAGACTTGTGACAGTGGAGTGGCTGAGTTTTTGGAGGTACTGCAAGAGTGGAGGTACTGTGACAGTTGAGGTGCTTCATCAGTTGAGGTCCTGTAACAGTGGAGTTCCTAAGACATTTCAGGTCCCTTGCCAGTGGAGTAGCAGCTGGGACAGTGGATATGCTGCTACAGTGGAGGTCTTGAAAAACTTCAATTGATGCACGAGTCAGGATCTTTGACCTAGGAGGTGATGGGACAGTACAGGTGTAGGAGAGCAAGTAGAGGTGTGGCGACAATAGAAATGCTATAATAGTGAAAGCCTTGCAGCACTAGAGGTCCTGTGATAGTGGAACTGCTTCGACAGTAGACGTACTGTGACAGAGGAGGTCCTGCCAATTCTAGTTTCAGAGGAAATAGATGTCCTGAAAAGTGGAGGTCGTTCAATAGTGGGCTTCATGTGATAGTTGAGGTGCTACCACAGTGAAAGTCCAACATCAGTGGGTGGACACGCTGTGCCAGTTGAGGTAATGGAACTTGGATTTCCTGAGTTATTGGAGGTCCTGGGACTGTGGGGTCCTGGGAGAGTAGAGGTGTTGAGACACTGCTCTGTGACATTGGATGACCTTGTGACAGTTTAGGTGCAATGGCAATGAAAGTCCAGCAACAGTACACATACTGTGACAGTAGATGTCCTGAAAATTGAGGGTACTGACAATGCAGCCGCTGTTAGTGAGAAGGTCCTACGACACTGGAGGTCCAGTGATAGTGGAGGTACTGGGACAGAAGCCACACTGGAACAGTGGATGTCCTGCTACAGTGCACATCAAAGTGCTCGTAACGATGATGATTTTTGACCACTCTAACTTCATTTCAAATTCATTTCAATTACGCAAGTAATTGAGTCTGAGGCAAGATAATACCTTGTCATGGTGCTACTTGAATGCCACTAGTTTTACAGTTAAGTCTGAAGGTCTAGGCTGTGACAGAGGAGGTCCTTTGACAGTGATAGCCCTGCAAAATTGGACATCCTAAAAAACTGGAGCTCCTGCAACAGTGGAGGTCTTGAGACTCTAGATTTACATTGACATTGCAGGTCCTGCAGCAGTGGAATTTCTCTGCGAGCTGAGGTCCTGCAACATACTAGTTGCTGAGAGAATCAATTTTCTGCAACAGTGAAGGTCCTACAATAGTTCAGGTCCTGAAAAGTTGAGACTCTGTGAGAGTAGAAGTACAGGGAAAGTGTATGTCCTGTGCCAGGAGAGGCCCTGCAATTTGGAGGCCCTGAGAATGTGGAGTTGATTTGACAACAGAGTTTCTACCACACTGGTGTTCCTGTGACAGTGTCCAACAAAGTCCTTGTATTAGAGAAGAAATAATGCCAGCCAGCAATGACCATGGAAGTGATGATGATGGTTGATCACCCCAACATCATCTCGATTCTTCAAGTAATTTAGACCAAAACAATACATCTATTCATGGAGCTGGTTGAAGGGCAACAGCTTTACAAATACACCCAAAAGTATGGCTACCTAGAGCAAGGCAAGGCCAGCAAAATATTGTGTAAATAATAGCTGTGATGAGCTACTGCTATGGGCACACAATATTTCACAGGCACCTAAAGCCAAAGAATATTGTGTTGTACATCAATGGGAAAGTCAAAATTACCAACTTTGGCCTTAGTATCCCATTCCAATCAGGGTAAATGATGAACCAGCCCTGCAGTACTTATACTTTTTGTGTTCCTGAACTCTTCTTTGGCAAATTTTATGTCGTTCCAAAGGACTAAATTTGACGCTTAGGTGGAGTTTTATATTTCATGGCAGTCAGAAAGTTTCCATTTGACTCTCTCTTCATTCTAGAGTTGAGAAGACAGGTTGTAGGAGGAGTGTGTGGTGCCTCTGGTGTGGTGTCAGAAGGACCTACTTAGCCTCGTAATGACAGTCAACCCTAGATATAGGCCAAAAGTCACTGTGGTCATGATGCAACCCTAGTTCAACTAAGGCTAGAAGCAGTTCCCAAATCCCTATGAGCAACTGATCCCCCTCAGGCCAGACCCTGTAAGTATAAGAGCAATGGAATATATAGGATTCCAAGTGCTGGAAACTAAGGACACTTCAACTGAACAAAATTATAACCAGACCATGGCATCCTACTTCCTTCTGCAAAGGCAGGAAGTTCACAGGCAAGACAGCACAAAATAGGCTTGGACAGTCAGCACAGTGGAGGTGTGGGGAAAAAGCAGGTGCTAAGACAGTGGATGTCCTGCTACAGTGGCCTCCAAGTCCTTGTGATGAAGAAGCACTTATGCCATCCAATAATGACCATGGCAATGATGACAATTGTGGTTAACCACTCCAACATCATCTTCAATAATTGAGACGAAAACAAGTAGATACCTTGTCATGGAGCTGTGTGAGGTTCAATGTCTTCATTAATGTATCTGAAAGTATGGCTACATAGTGAAAGACAAGGCATGGGAAATACTTATGCAGATGTTAGCAGCCTGGATCTACTGTCAGGGGCACAGAATAAATACAGGACTTCAAAACAAATAAAATGGTGGATAAGAACAATAAAGTCAAAATCATCGACATTGGCCTTAGTACCCAAGACAAACCAGAGCAAATGCTGAACCTGTACTACAGTGCTAACACTTTTGATGCCCCTGAACTCTTCCTGGGTTATACTTATGATGGTCCAAAGAACCACATATGAATGTTAGTCTTACATTTTATGGTACCTGAAAAAGTTACCTATGTTTTCATATAAGAGCTGAAAAGACAGGTTGTGGCAGGTGTGCATCTTGACCACTGTGGGGTGTCAAGAGAGCTAGATGACCTGCTTAGCATTTAATAACAGTCAAACCCAGAAATATCAGTCATAGACATGATAATGCACCCCTGCTTCAAAGAAGATTGGGAGCATTTCCCAAATCCCTATGAAGAAATGATACCTCTCAGGCCACACCCTGGAATTTTGGAAGTAGTGCAACATGTTCCATTCAAAACACAAGACATAAAGATTCTTTACATCAAAGAAAGTCTAAGCGGATCATGGCATCCAACTGCTTACTGGAAGGACAGGCTATTCTGATGCCTGGCTTCATACCCAGGCTCAGACAGTGAGACTAGTAATGGCTCCATTCCCTACCCTTAATGATTATGCTGCTGTCCCTCTAGGACTGGACTGCAGAGGAGTGAAAGCCAACCCACCATTGACACATTGGACTTGTCAACCCCATGGCCTCATTTATGCCTTTGTCTATATTCTAGTCATAGAGCTTTCAGAAGAACCACTGGGACTGGCTTTCTTCACAGGCCACTACAGATGACCTGGACAAAACATACATGCCAGAGTGTCTTCTTCCTTCATTCAACAAGCAGCCTCAGGCCGAACAGAAGCATCAATGAGAACACAGAAGACAACCAATTATCTCTCTGTGCATGAGGAGAGGGCGAGTCTTTCCCCATCAGTGGCTGGCTAAGAGGATTCAAGGGATGGTCCAAGAAATTAGGAATATCCAAATGAAGCAGTGTTCCTGTGCTCAATCAAGCAAGAAAACTCTCCTGGGCAGGACAGTATCTCTCCTGAGAAATGAGGGTTGGAGACAGCATCCAAAAAATAAGCGGCAGGCAGGCAAGGACAGGTACCTTTGTGCTTTGTTCTACCCAGTTTGCTCTGTGTTGCTTAGCTCTGTCTCTGGTATCCATTTCTGCAAAATCGTTTCTGTCTTAACTTTTTAAGTACTGTATGATTCTTCCGCCAATTCTTCTCCCTCTTCTAGATTTCTCCTCTTCCGAACAAGGACTCAATATGACTGATGTGTACCCCAGGCTTCAGAGTTGTCCTGTTACCCCATGCCTTTACCAGGACGGTATCACCACCAAAAGGAAACGGTTCCCACAAGGTGAGGTCTAGAGGCCTATGGATTCATGCAATCTTCTAGGGGCAACTGCTCCTTGCACATATTGCAATTAATCACCAGCGATTTGGAACAAATTCTTATTTTGTCAAAAGTAACATCATTCTCCATTAAGCTTCAAAATAAATAACCAGCAAAGCCTTGTAATAAGTGATAGTGGTGTTGATAAAACAGTGCAGCACCCGTGACATTGTAGGTCCTTCAACAGTGGAGGCACTGAGAGACATTGTAGTTCGTGCAACAGTGGAGGCACTGAGATAGCGAAGGTCCTTTTACATTCAAGATCATGCAGCAGTGGAGGTCCTGAAAGAGTGGGCATCCTGAGACATTGGAGATGAGATTGGTACAGTGGAGGTCCTGAGACAATGCAGGTGTTGCAAGAATGGATGTCCTGCAACAGTGGAGTTCTTTGCACAGTAAAGGTCCTGCAATAGGGGTTGTCTTTAGACAGAGGAGGTCCTGCTACAGTGGAATTCCTGTGATAGCTGAAGTTTTGAGACAATGTCAGACCAGGCACAATGGAGATGCTGTGCCAGGAGAGGTTCTACCCAAGTCGAGTTGGTGATAGAGTGGATGTTCTAAGACAGTGGAGATCTGGTGACAGTGGAGGTCCTGCCCCACTGGAGGTTCTGGAACAATCGAGGTCCTGAGACAGTGCAGTTGCTCGAACATTGGAGTTTATGCACCATTGTAGGTCATGTGAGAGTGGAGGTGCTGGGACAGTAAGGGTGTTGGGACAATGGAGGTGCTATGTCACCTGAGGTCCTGGGACATTTGAGGTCCTGCAATATTGGAGGTCCTAAGACAGTGTAGATGACCTTGGAATAGTTGAAGTCTGGAATAAAGGGAGGCTCTGCACCAGTAAATGTCCTGAGTCACTGGAGATCCTGCAGTTTGCCTGGACAGTGAAGGTCCTACAAAAGTGGAGGTCCTGTGACAATGGAGGTCATGAATCGGTGCATTGGCACTGACCATAGAGAGCCAGCAGCAGTGGACTGTCTTTGCCAGTAGAGGTCCTGCAAGATTCTAGCTGTTGTGAAAGTGGATATCCTACAACATTGGAGAGCTGGCATTAGTGAATGCCCTGAGACAATGGAGATCCTGCAGGAGTTGGTTTGTTTGGACAGTGAAGGTGCTACAAAAGTGGAAGTCTTGCGTCAGTGGAGGGGCTTGGCAGAAATGGATGTGCTGCCACACTACTGGTCCAGCAACAGTGAATATCATGAGACAGTGCATTTGCAGTGACAGTGGAGCTCCAGCAACTGTGGAATTTTTGTGCCAGTAGAGGTCCTGCAAATTCTAGCTGCTGAGAGGGTCTATGTCCTGCAACCTTGTTGGTCCTGCAACAGTTGAGGTACTGCAAAAGTGTAAGTCCAGCTACAGTGGATATCCTGTTATAGTAGAGGTCCTTTAAATTGACCTTGGAGAGACAGTGGACGTCCTGTGATAGTGGAGGTCCTATGACACTGGAGGGGCTGGAACACTGGAGGTCATGCCAAAATTGCAGTTCTTGTAATGGTTGCGGTGTTGTGACAGTGGAAATCTAGCGACAGTGGACATTCTGTAGGACAGTAGAGGTCCTACAATATAAAAGTCCTTGGACAGTGGAGGTACGGACGCACTGGAGATCCTGTGAGAACGGAGGTTCTTATAACAGCTGTGACACTGGAAGTACAGAAAATGTAAATGTCCTCTGATAGGAGAGCTCCAACAAACTGAAGTTGCTGAGACACAGGAGGTCCTCCAACAGCAGCGGTCCTAAGACAGTAGAGATCCTGTAACAGTGGAGAGGCTGAGACCCTGGAGGTCCTTTGACAGTGGACTACTTTGTAACAATAGACGTGCTATGACAAGGGGGTTGTAAAATAGTAGAGGTCCTTTTTATAGTTGAGGTACTCCAACAGTGGAAGTTTAGGGACAGTGACTTCCAGTGCCCATAAAGGTCTTGCAATTTGGAGGGTCTGAGACAGAGGAGTTGCCTGACCACAGACGCCCTACCACAATATTGGTCCTTTGACTGTGGAGGTCTTGGGATAGTTCAGGTGCTGGGACAGTGGAAGTTCTGCTATAGGGGTTATCAAAGTGCATGCAAAGAAGAAGCAATGGTGCCAGCCAAACATGACCATGGCAAATATAATGAAGTTTTTCATCCACCCCAACATCATCTTGCTTCTCCAATTGAGTCTGAGACAATTCTAATAACTTATCGTGAAACTGGTTGAAATTTTAAAGCTTTACAAATACATCTGAAAGTCTTTCCACCGAGAGGAGGAAGGAGCCAAGGAAATATTTAGGCAAATATTAGCAGGCTTTATCTATGGCTATGGGCACTGTATAAGTTCACAGTGACCTTAAACCAGATTATATTTTGTTAGAGAAGAACAGAAAAGTCAAAAGCATCGACTTTGGCCTTCAACTCAAGACAAACCTGGGCAAATGCTGAACGGGCAGCATGGTGCTTACCCTATTGGTGCACCTGATCTCTTCCTAGGACAACTTTATGATGGTGCAAAAAAAAAAACAACATATGGATCTTAGGAGTAGGCTTATATTTCACTGTTGTATTTGACTCTGTTGTCATACAACAGTTCAGAAGACAGGTTGTAGCAGGTGTGTACCCTGCTCACTGTGGGGTGTCAGAAGAGGCAGCTTAGCCTCTTAATAAAAGTCAATCCAAACTATGGGCTGACAGTCACAGAGGTGATGATGTACCCCTGGTCAATGAAAACTGGAAGAGGTTCACAAATCCTTATGAAGAAGTGATCCCTCTCATGCCAGATACCCCAAAAGAGGAAGAAACGTAGTATATTGAGGTTTGAGGTAAAATATTATAGATTCATTGCATCAAAAAGGTATAACCAGAATATGGCATCCTATTGCTTAATGTAACAGCAAGTTATACACAGGAATTGCTTCACAACACAGGCTCAGCAGCTTTGTCCAGTTACGGTCCCATTCTCTACCCTTGCTGATTTCCCTCTAGGACTAAATAGGAACAGAAGTGAACACAACATAGACACATTGTTCTCCTCATCTTCCAATGGCCTAGTGTCTCCCTATGATCATAAGGCTAGTCAAAGAGGAAGCAAAGAGCCATTGGGCATGCCCTTCTTTTCAGGACACTCCCGACAACACCTACAGTGAACAAAGCATACATACACACCAGAAGTGTCCTGTGTCTTCACTCAACCATTAGCCACACTTAGAAGAGCTGTAGCAACGAGAAAACAGAAGACAACCTACTTTCCTGCTGTCTCTCAGCAGAGAGCAGGACATTCCCCAGCTGGGGATTTCCCAGAGGCATTAAAGGATGAACCAATTACAATGGGGAAATTCACTGATGAAGTTGTGTGGCTGCTTTCCTTCAAGAATAAAACCTTACAAGGGGGTGGAGGAAGAGTTTTCTCCCAGAAATGAGGCCAAGGGAGATTGTCCAGAGAACACGCAGATGGCAAAACCCACGTGCCTTTGTACTTTGTCCTTCCCAGTTTGCTCTGTGCTCATTCTTCCTCTGGCTCTGTTTTCCTTTTCCCCATAATTCTTACCTTCTTATATCCTCTAAGTATTTTATGATTCTTCCCCCAACCCAAGCCTTCTCCCTCTTCTGGATTTCTTCTCTTCCCAGCAAGGACTCAATATGACTGCTGTGTAGCCCACTCTAGAGCGTGGTGCAGCTGAATGCATCCATTCAGCTGAAGTTTATCACACTCTAAAAACACCAGCTTCCACAAAGTGAGGTGGAGAGTGGTATGAGCTCATGAAATCTTCCATAGGTTAGTGGTCCTAGCACACACGGCATTTATCACAAGAGCTATAGAACAAATTCTTATGCTTTCAAAAGTAGCATCACATTTCATTCAGCCTCAAATATAATAACCAGCAATGACTTTGAAAAATTGAAATTACAGTTGCTCCAACAGTGCAGATCCTGTGAAGAGGTAGGTCCTGCAACAGTGGAGACACTGAAATGGCGCCGGTTCTGTGACAGTGAAGGTCCTTTGAAAGTGGAGGCACTGAGATCGTGGAGGTCAATCTACCTACAGGGGAGCTGCTGCACAATTGAAGGTTCTGCTACAGTGGAGGTCCTGCAAAATTGGAATTGCTGATACAGGGGTATTCCTGTCACTGTAGAGATCCTGTGGCAGTGAAGTTGCAGCATCATGGGAGATCTTGCTTCAGTTGATGTCCTGAAACACTGTAGTTGCTATGGGTGGTGCTACGACAGTGGCATTCCTGGGATAGTGGAGGTGATAGGACAGTGGGTGTCCTGAGACAGTTGTAGTGCTCCTACATTGGAAGTCCTGTGACAGTGGAGGTCCCGCAATAGTAGTGTTGCTTGGACAGTCCAGTTCTTGGACAAAGGAGGTCCTGTGACACTTGAGATGCTGAGACTCTTGAGCTCCTGAACAGTAGAAGTGCTGTGATAGTTGAAGTGCTGAGACACTTGTGGTCCTGTAACAGTGGAGTTGACACACAGACAGTGGACTTCCTGAGGTAGTGGTGGTGCTTAAACAGTGGATGTCCTGTGACAGAGTAGGTCCTGCAATAGAGGAAGAACAATATATGCTGGCTGATGACCCAGAGCTTCCAGAAAATAGACCACCAACCAATATATATCAGAGGATGGCATTGTTTGAAACCAATGGGATGGAAGGCCCTTGGTCCTGTGGAGATGTGATGCTCGAACGTAGGAGGAGGCTGGGGTGGTGGGTTTCGAAAAGTTGGGTGAGTTGAGGAGCAGCATCATAGTGGCACAATGGAGGGAGGAGGGAGGAGATGTAGGAGTGGGCATTTGTGGATTGGCACCTAGAACGTGGGACATCATTTGAGATGTTAAAAACAGTGGAAATGATAAGGTTTACATTGTCTGACCCAAACCTAAGGGATACTACATGAGGAACACAAAAACCTACAGGTGCTCACCAACAATCAGATAAAATTTGGCCTTTGGCGGTATACTCCAAAGAAACTATTCCAAGATCACTGTTTTTTGTTTTTTCAAACAAAGTTTAAAACTCTTAAGTGTACTCTCAAATCTGCCCTAATTTGCATAAATTGGTCAAAACTGTTGGCTTTGTAAACACTTCTATCTTGTCCCAATAGTCACATGCTGGTCATCTCAACAACATGATACTTGTCAAGGTGGGAGTCAATCAACATGGGATCCTTGTTCCAACTCGGCATGCAGACCCTCAGCTCACCTTCTCTCACACACACACACACACACACACACACACACACACAGGAGAGAGAGAGACAGACAGACAGACAGACACACAGACACAGATTCACAAACACATGCACACACACACAGAGACACACACACCCATGAGAGAGTGATAGATCGAAAGTGAGGTAGAGAGAGAGAGACAGAGAGAGAGAGAGAGAGAGAGTTCTTATCATCTACTTTCTAATGCATATTGTGTGCTCTTTGAGTTGAGCACAGAGACTTGCACATGTAAACCAGTCTTGTACATCGAGGAACATTTTCTGATCAGTATTTTCTCTTCTTCATGCAGTTCTTAAATTATCTTTAAGAGAGTGTAGGGCATTGACCTACCATGAAATCTTGGATGTAAAGGTACATTTTAATACAAAGCTTACATATCAGTTACAGATGACTCTAGTAGGAAGTACATTAAGTTCAGAATCATTCAATCAGAGACCCTAAATGTATATACCCCATTCTAACTGCCTTCACTTAACCTCATGTTTGGACCACTGTTCCTAGCTGGAGATTCCTGTTTATCTCCCAGAATAAAAGGGAGGATCCATGCTTAAGTGGAACAGGAGATTCAAGGTGGGACTGTTGGGTGACATTACAGTGAACACCAGGGACTGCGCCACAGAGGCGGGTAGTGGCCCTTTCTTTCCTCCTGGGGAATCATTTTCTACATTGTCCTGAGAAGGGAAGGATCCTCTCATTCTAGCAGATATTCTGGATGACACAAGGAATGTGAATAGATTATGAGATCACTTTTCCACATTTCTTTCTGAGGCAGAGACCCTTGAGACCCTTGGCTCAGGAATAACAGTTCCAGATAGCAAGGTGAGGTCTGTGTGGGCCCTGTGTTCACCTATGAATAGTTATTTATGTTAATCACCAAATCTTTGAAACTTACAGCATGTGAGAGAAAAGTGTCCCAGGAGTCTCAGCTAAAACTAATCAGTGAGTTTTTAAGAACAAGAACAAGTAGGAAATTTAAATTCATGTGATTGCTACAAATAAAGCAAGACACTGTCACTAGATCACCTTTGTGTAAGGGCCCTGACGACATACACAACTTAAGATGTGAAGTGCTCAGCTAGCAAGTTTCGTGGCATGAACCCAAGACACAGTTTCTCTGTGTCTCATCACCTCTGAAGCATGGTCCACAAACAATGGCAACAAACCTTCTCTTCCTCAGAGTTCAAAGTTACCTTTACTGTTAGTGATAGTTTCACAGTTAACTAACCTCTACTGGATAGACAGGTTTGACTAAACTTCTCTGAGCTTCTCCCAACCATGTACAGATGGTACATCCCTCTGCACATGAGGCCTGTTCCTCTCAGGCCTGCTGGTCTCCTTCCCAGAATAGAAACTGGATACCTTTCAAGCCTACATTCTTAAGTCATCTATCAACTTTGGGTACATGATAAGCACAACATGACATTGCGTGCCAAATAACACTTTCCTACCTGACAATGAATATGGTCCAGGGGTACCAAACATGGAAACTGGTCAGGTAAGGTCAGGTAACCCCCATGCTATCTCCATGTGGAGATGAAGATTGACACACCTTCCCAAGCACACTTTCTCAGCTGTCTCAGCCCACACAGCAGTCCTTTGCTGAGCTTCCTTACTCCCAGTGACTGATGAGAGTACATGAGAAGATGCCTGAGTTCTGGAAAGCCCTGGGCCCCATGACCCACAGTAGCAGCAGCTTCTGATCACAGGTGATTTCAGGAACTGAAAATGCCTAATGTTCCTGTGTTGATTTGTATATGCTCAGCCCAGGGTGTGGTACTATTTGCAGATGAGCCCTCATTGGATAGGTGTAGCCTTGATTGAGGAAGTGTGTCACTGTAGATGTGACCCTTATGTTCCTTGTCCTAGCTGCATGAAAATCAGTTTTCTAGTAGCAGCGTTCAGATGATGATGTAGAACACCCAGCTCCTCCTGTACCATATCTGCCTAGATGCTGCCATGCTCCCACCTTGATGATAATGAACCAAACTGCTGAACTTGTAAACCAAACCCAAAGCAGTGTTCTTCTTATAAGATTTGCATTGGTCATGGTGTCTGTTAATAGCAGGTAAACCCTAAGTAAGTCACTTTCTACCACAGATTACGAGGTTAATTGAGTGATGTCTTCACCTGAGGAGACATGGCCTCTTATTAAGGTTCTAATCTCCTAAGTAATTGCAGGCTCTCTTCTGGCCTAGGCATTGGCTATAATATTAATCTTCCCAGTGTCTTTTTCTCTGTAAACTATACATTTTGCATTTCTATTTGCCCCATTTGCTCTTTTTCATTGAAGTCCTATAACCTCAGTATAACAGAGGCCATACTGGGCTCTCTTCAAATTTTCATCGAAGAAATTTGTTTATTACTTTTTAATTTAGCCTCAGGTAGGTTTTTACGATGTGAGCTGAAGGAAGCCACATTTTTGTAAAAGCATCATACAAATTATCCCAGGCCAGTTACAAATATTATTGCCTTCTGAATCCCCTTGTCCTGTGCTTCCACATTCTGGATAGGTCTTGGCACTCCTGACTCCCAAGCTCCTGCCAGTATACCCCATTAAACTAGAAGTGGCACTGGGCCACTTCTAGTTCAAAGTTCTGAATTCTTGCATATTTTCCAAAACAAGTAACAAGCACAAACTGGCATGGTCAGGTATCACGGAGCAAGAGTCCGCTCTATCACATCCCCTTCTGCATTAGTTACATTTGTATTTCTGTGACAGAAATGCCATGACACAGCAAAATATAAAACATGTAGGCGATTAGTGATCCTATTTCACAGACCACCTGTTACCATAGGTTAAGTTCCATGACTACAGGGCACGGTGGAAGGAGCAGGAAGCAGAGGACTCACATCTGGAATCACAAGTACAAAGCAGAGAGTGCACAGGGAGTGGTGCAGAGCACTAAAACCTCAAAGCCCAGGCCCACTGGCATTCTTTCTCCAGCAAGGGCACACCTCCTGAGTCTTCCCAAACAGAGTCACCAACTGGGAAAGGAGTACTCAAATGCCCGAGACAGTGGAGGATAGCTCATGCAAAATGTCATGATGATTCAGGAATTCAAATCAGTAACAGAGAGAACCTTCACTCTGGGTCAATGTGTGTTGCTGCAAAGCCAGCAAGCTGCTCTCCCTCCTCTTGAACATAAGATGTGGATTAAGTAAAAATGTAAACAAGCATCTCCATGGAAAGTCAACAGCCCTGTTAATCTGGTCATACTTATAGGATAAGTCCAGAGGTGCTGGATACTGAAATCACAGAAGAAGCCAACACAAACTCAAACCGTTTAGTCTATAGGAATAAAAATACCACAGAAGCCAAAATGGGTAACGATATGGAGCAAACGCTCACTCACTCAGCAGATAAAATTACACCTAGCCCTTACTCACAGACCTACTTCATAAACAGTGTACATTCTGCTGGTACCTACTCAACGCAATCCTAAATGCTGCAATCAAACCAAATGGTTTCTTACTTTGTTGAGTATGACTTTAAAACACTTAAGTACTCTGAAGGAGGTTAATGGAAACTTCTCAGGGCCTGGGGAGGTTGGCTGAGGGAGTGCAGATTAACAAAGCAACACAACCCAATTTCCCCACCAGCAAGCAGAAACCGGCCTGATGTCAGTTGCCAATTCCTGAGGGTTTAAGAGAAGCCTACAGACTGGAAGGACTGAGGTAGGTGAGATTAAAGTACAGTTACACTGAATGCTCACTTGAGGAATGGGAAGGGTAGAAACTGGAAAGTGCTCGGTGTGTGTGTGTGTGTGTTTGTGTGTGTGTGTGTGTGTGTGTGTGTGTGTGTGTGTGTGTATGTGTGTTCCATGAATGTGTTTCTGTGTGAGTGTGGTTGGGTTGTTGCTGTTGTGTGCTTAATTTGAGACAGAGTGTTACCACAAACTGAAGCTGTCCTAAAACTCACCCTGTACACAAGGGTGGTTTGGACAGTAAAGAGACCTTCTCTCTCATGAAAGGGGGATTAATGATGTGTAGCACAAGCTATGTGTAAATTTCAAAATCTGAAGATTTTATAAATCTCCTTTGGCTTACTTTAACAATGCTGGTGATTATAGCAATACATGGTACACTGAGGACAGAACAGAATATATAGTGTGAGCTTTTGAGATGGTTCAGAGGTGAAAGGAATAGCTGATGATCTGAGTTTAGTTCCAGAGGCACTGTTAATAATCAAACACAAATGTAGCCGACATTTATCCTGTGTAAAAATCAGTCAGGGCATCCAGTCATCTAAAGTCTGGAAGCTGGGGAAGGGAACATGGAAAATGAATATCCTAGTAAGAGCACCATTGGAAGGGGAAGC